>NC_133620.1:308086472-308386472 GCF_048593235.1 Sminthopsis crassicaudata | reverse complement strand
TCAAGGGAACTAAGAAAAAAAGGTCAAATGAAGGTGGCTTAGCTGTACCTGATCTAAAACTATATTACAAAGCAGTAATCACCAAAACCAGTTTTTTGGATAAACAACTTTTGACTTCCCTACTCCCATATGATTTGATTAAGTTTCCAGTAACTGACTGAATTTGATTATCATTGCTGATTGATGGAATGATGTCTTTACCTTTTCTATAAAACCAAATTAGTATACTACAAGTTACTATGGGCAAGATACGGTTTTGGGAAAGAAAAGAAAAAGAACTGACAACTCCAAAGAGTAGCAGTTGGTTCATAAGGAATCAAACTGTATTTGAGGGCATTTAAATAATTCATTAAATTTAATGCCTCACTGTCATTTAAAGATATTCATATTAAACAGAAGGCATAGGCTACAGAGATAGGACAGAATCTGTTTTTAACCTTCAAATGACCATTATTCCATGTGATCATTTTTTTTTTATTTTTTTTTTGCTATCCCACTGTGCTTTTCAAAAACAAATCTGGGGACTGAAATTTGGATTCCATTGAAAAATGAGCATTTTGGACCTTTTATTCTAAAAAGGCAAAGTACACGACAATTGACATTTGCTCTAAACGCAACACTGGTCCTGGATATTTTTTCTTCCATTTCTTTCAGGCCTCATTCTTATGGTGTCTTTGAAGGCTTGCTTCTCTGGTTCCAAATCATGTGTAGAAATTCCTAGAAAATAATGCTAAATATGCCAGTAATAAAAATTAATATAATTTAACTTTGTTCTTCACTGGTTCAGTTATTCAGTCACATCTGACTATTTGTGATCCCATAGACATGTCAATACTGTCTATTGTATTTTCTTGGCAAATATTATAAAATGATTTGTCATTTACTTCTCCACTAGATTGAGTTAAACAGAGGTTAAATGACTTGCCCAGGATCACATAGCTAAATAAGTGTCTCAGGCTGGATTTGAACTCAGCTCTTCCTGACTGCAAACCTAGCACTTTATATACATTGAGCCACCAAGCTGCTTCTAATAGAATTTACTACAATTTTTTTTTTTTTTTTTGCTTCTCCAAATCTGAAGCTTCAGAGAATTTTGGTTTTTATATACCACTTATTATTTCTTTCTTTACCTAACCCTTGTACCTGATAGAAGAGTTTTTTAAATACCCGAAGTTTGTACTTGCAAAATGAAAGTTTCTTGTCTTTTAAAAATTTTAGACATATACTTTAAAATAAGAAAATAATTTATTTTCTTCACAATTATCAATGTTATTTTGATACCTTGTTACTAAAACATACTTAAAATCTAAATTTCCATATTAGAAACATTTGGAAGTCAATTACACACCCATGAACATAGAATACATGAATAAATATATATGTATATATATATATATATGCATTTATACATATATGAGTATACACATATGTATATGTATATGAACATATTTCCTAAAGAAAACAGTTTAACCTTGTGGCTTTCTTAAGATGTATTATTCCCTAAATATGGGGTAGGGTTGGGGAGAGAAGACACATTTTTATGCCATAAAGTAAACAATTAGCAGGATATGAATTAGGATACAAGATTAGGCCATCTGGTTCCTAATTGGAGGAAAGATGAAAGTCTTTCTGAGTTGGGAGGGAGATGAATGAGTTTCGAGAGTTGGGATGGGGAGAGTAGATTTTTCTGGAGTTGAAACAGGATTTCAGTCAATTTTCATGATTAGTAAGTAGGTAGAATTTACTCTTTCTGTATTGTAAAATAAAGAGAAATGGTAAAATAAAGAGAAATGTTTCAATACCAGATAAAACACAAGACTGAAATTTGAGGAAAGCATCAAACCAGAGTTCATTGTTTTTGATGGTTTTTAAAAAGTGAGAATTGTGATAGTCAAATTTATGTTCTTCAAAGCAGAAATAATAAGCAGAATAGAAAAACCTGAATCTACATTGACAAACCTCATCAAAGAAACAAAAGAGGACAAATGTTTGGGAAGGCAAATACAAAGAGATAAAGGACAATCTAGAAAAAGAGAAACAAAAAAGATTACCTTAAAAGAAAATTTGCTGTCCCTATTAGCAAAAGATATTGATCCCAAAGCCAGGATGTATAGAGACAGTTTAAGATTATAAATCTCCCAGAAGAATATACTGTGCACATCTGGGAAGAGTATCTGGTCTGAACTTCCATTCTCCAGCTATTTTCATAACTCAAGCTGCACGCCCATAAGCTTTCTTTTTTTTTTTTTTTTTTTTTTTTTTTTTTTTTTTTTTTTTTTTAATTTTTTATTTTATTTTATAATTATAACATTTTTTGACAGTACATATGCATGGGTAATTTTTTACAACATTATCCCTTGCACTTACTTCTATTCAGATTTTTTCCCTTCCTCCCCCAACCCCCTCCCCCTGATGGCAAGCAGTCTTATATATGTTAAATATATTACAGTATAATTTAGATACAATATATGTGTGTAGAACCGAATTTTTTGTTGCACAGGAAGAATTGGATTCAGAAGGTAAAAATAACAGTTTACATTCATTTCCCAGTCCTTTTCTGGATGTAGCTGGTTCTGTCCATCATTAATCAATTGGAATTGGATTAGCTCTTCTCTATGTTGAAGAACTCCACTTCCATCAGCATACATCCTCATACAGTATCATTGTTGAAGTGTATAATGATCTTCTGGTTCTGCTCGTTTCACTCAGCATCAGTTGATGTAAGTCTCTCCAAGCCTCTCTGTATTTCTCCTGTTGGTCATTTCTTATAGAACAGTAATATTCCATAACATTCATATACCATAGTTTACCCAACCATTCTCCAATTGATGGACATCCATTCATCTTCCAGCTTCTAGCCACTATGAAAAGGGCTGCCACAAACATTTTGGCACATACAGGACCCTTTCCCTTCTCTAGTAGTTCCTTGGGGTATAAGCCCAGTAGTAGTATGGCTGGGTCAAAGGGTATGCACATTTTGATAACTTTTTGACGCCCATAAGCTTTCAACGCTCTCAAAATGATGTGATTCAAAGTGAGGTCTGTTTCTGTCCTCATTGCTGAGCTTATCAAGTTCCTGATCCAGATCTGGACCTGTTGGTTTGTTCCTGTTTGGGAGTTTCAGCAACTTGCCACTCTTAGTTTTCTGGGAGGTTCCATAGTAGGTTCATGGCAACTGAACTACAGGCTCCCCTTTAGTCTGATATTGCTGTTTTTGTTTATATGCGCTCACATTTGTTCTTATTTTAGTACACTGTAAGGATCAATACTTTGACTGCTTCTCTTTGAATTTCGTCTCTCAACTGCAATTGGCCAATGTAAAACACAACTAGCAGATAGCACCTATTCCTGTGAAAGTCTCTGGCAGGTCAAAATATCATTCTGGCCACCATCTCTTCTCAGACCAGATGGAAACAGTTCAAGATTCTTAAATCATGAGCTTTAGAATTCTTAAATCATGAGCTTTAGAAGGGGTAATTTTTTTCTAAAGTGCCAGAATTGTTTTTAGCACTCCTCCTAAAACCATCATTGAAAGGAGAAATAACCCTTCCTCATCATCACTAGTAACAACTGCTGGCCAACTGTTGCTAATAGCGGGGTAGACAGACACAAGAGTTCTAGGAGAATCAATGTGCCCCTTGACCAAAGGCTTTGTTCTACCCCCTACCTCACAGCAATGATTCAAGGAAACAAATATAATGGAGAAGGGGCCAGCCATCTTCACCAAATGCAAACTAACTGCATTCCACGGGATAGGTGTTGGAGAGGAAGGTGACAGAATGTGCTAAGAAAACCAAACAACCACTACCACCTTGACTGCTTTATTCCTTCTGAACCAGAGAGACACAACACAAAACCATGAAACTCAAAAGAACCTTTGGAATAACAAGGCTTTCTAGCTTACTATCCATAGCCTATATATTCTGGGAAAGTTACTCTAAAGGTTCCTACAAGTGCTACAGCCACATCTAAGTTATCATCATAGTTATTGGCACTATCAAGAGGTTCAACATCAGTAATTAATATGATTTTGTCAGTGGAAATAAAATTTTAAAAGAAGCATTATCATTTACTTATCTTAAAGACCATAGGATATTTCTATCAGTCTTGCAACTGAGAACTTTTTTTTTTTTTTAATCATTATAATCATCTCATCATAGCTATCACTTACAGAGCACTTACTATATGCCAGGCACTATATCAAGTGCTTTATAATTGTTACCTCATTTAATATTCATCAAATATCAGGAGATAGCAGTTATTATTATCCCTATTTTATAGATGAGGAAGCTAAAGCAAACAGAGATTTAAGTGATTATCAAAGTAATGGTACATGTCTGAGGTTGTTTTTGAACTCAGATCTTTCTGATGCTAGGCCCCTACTCTACCCACTGCACTATCTATAGTGGGTACCTCCTCTATTAAAATGTTAGCTCTTTGGGAGCACAGACTGTTTGAATCTTACTTGAATCCCCTACATGCTTTATACATGTTTTGCACATAATAATTGCATTATATGTTATGGAATATTATTGTTCTATAAGAAATGACCAACAGGAGAAATACAGAGAGGCTTGGAGAGACTTACATCAACTGATGCTGAGTGAAACGAGCAGAACCAGAAGATCATTATACACTTCAACAATGATACTGTACGAGGATGTATGCTGATGGAAGTGGATTTCTTCAACATAGAGAAGAGCTAATCCAATTCCAATTGATTAATGATGGACAGAACCAGCTACATCCAGAAAAGGAACACTGGGAAATGAATGTAAACTGTTATTTTTACCTTCTGAATCCAATTCTTCCTGTGCAACAAAAAATTCGGTTCTACACACATATATTGTATCTAGAATATACTGTAATATATTTAACATATATAAGACTGCTTGCCATCTGGGGGAGGGGGTTGGGGGAGGAAGGGAAAAAATCTGAATAGAAGTAAGTGCAAGGGATAATGTTGTAAAAAATTACCCATGCATATGTACTGTCAAAAAATGTTATAATTATAAAATAAAATAAAAATTAAAAAAATAAAAAATAAAAAATAATTGCATTATAAATTATTCATTCATTGATTGATATAGTTTTGGGTCTTCTTTGTCTTTGTATTTTAATTTCTTAATTTCATAGATAAGTTTTTGTTAGTTCTTCTGGCATACTATTTGTTTACCTCATGCTTTGACAGTAACCTCCCAACTCACCCCAAATCACATCCACAATACTTTTACCTATGTTCTGGGATGACTCTAACCTGAGGCTAACTTAATGATTCCTAACTCCCTGCCTGGAACTTCCATATCATGAGATGATCCAATTTCAACTTGTCATTCATTGTAGCAAGAAAATCCTTTACAACTCCCTAATTAATCTATGATCTGGTTCATTACAATGCTTTTTCTAAACCTTTTCATCAGTCCCTAAATTTCTAATGGCTTTCTTTCCTCTCATCCTCCCAAATAAGAACTCATTAAGATTTCACGAAAAAAAAATTGAGTAAATGTTTTAAAGAATATTCTCTCACCTTACTTACTCAGATAACTTTCTCTACTCTCTCCTCTTCTCTCTCACATAAGGAGATGACCCTTTTCATTGTTAGGGCAAACTCCATTAAAGGCACAAATGATCCTACAGCATTCCATCTTTTCCAGCATATTGACCCTTCTATTATCCCTACTCTCTTGTTTATCTCCAATCTTTTCTTGTCTATTGGCTTGTTCCCTGTGTTGCCCACAAACACACCCAAATCTTTACCCATTCTCTAAAACCCTTTCTTGATCCATTGCATCCCTGACTGTTCTGTGAATCATCCAGCTCTGGGTGGGCAATTCTGCTTAGGGAGACGTGCTCTTAGACTCAACATGTGCTTAAGATTTATAAATAAAATAAAATCTAACAACTGCAAGTAAACAGTGCATGCTGTGTGCCTTCTGCCTAAATCAGACTGTAGAAAAGAGAAACTTTAGTCAGTAAGAGCTAAGTGTGTTGTAAAACCAAATATCTTTGAGATCAACAGCATAGCATTCTAGTTTAGAAATTCAGGACCTTGGTAGTCATATTGAAAATGAAAATTCTCAGTATTAACAAAAGGATTTAATGTAAATAATGTAGCAGCCCTAACCAATATTTATTTCCAAACTCATGCTTTCTCAAAGAGCTTACTAGTCTTCAAAACCATGAACCACAACACATGTAAATCTGTCATTTTAGGTTTAATTTCTCTATCAGCAAATCCATAATACATTTTTTGAAAAGCATGGTCAGCTCAAATGAAGTTTTTTTTAAAGCATGTATATTCTGCTAAATTGTTTTATTATTACCTATTTTAAACTATTTTTTTTAATCTTAGAAATCCAAATTATGCAGAAAATTGTAACAATAATTCTGGGGTGTTTTTTTGGTAGTACTTTAGATTTGCTACTCTTTTACATAGTCTGGCTCTTCTTTTATGTTTTCTTGGTCCAGTAGACAAATGTTATAGGGAGGAAGATTTCAGATTGTATGAGGGAAAGAAAATTCTTAAAAATAGAATGTAATACTTCACAAAGTATAGTTCTCTTACATTGCAAGTGTAACTGCAGACCCCTTATCAATTTTATGGATTGGACAAGAAATGGTACCAGATGATGTTTTTTTAGCTCCATCTAGGATTACTAATGACATCATTACCATTACTACTACTATAAATGAGCATAACTGATTTTGTATAGCACTTAAAGTTTTTAAAATAACATCACAATCTTTACCCTCACAAATAAGTGCATGAAGTGTAAGTATTATTGTTTTCATTTTTTTTTCCACTGAGGCAAATATAGTCACACAATTAATTACAAATCCAGCACTGAAACCCAGGCTTTTTGGACTTTAGTTCCATGTTTGCTCTCATTGAAGGCACTTGACAACATGGCTGAAAACATCATGTTAAAAAGCAAAGGAGCAATCACACAGTCTTGTTTTACTCCACTGGAAGAACTCGAGAGCATTTATCATTTGTCCAGAACTTGGGCAAGCATGACATCATGAAATTGACTTACTTTAATGATGAATTTCTCTGGGCAATCAAATCTTGACATACTTTTCCACAAGTACTTATGACTGACAGTATCAAAGTATCAGATCACATTGGCTCTTAGGTAGGTGACTTTTTTCCTGTAGGATCAGCCTATTAAGAAGGACTCTTGCAAGAATCTTGCCAGCAATGACTGAGAGAGAGACTCTCCTGTGCTTGCCACTGGATAATATATTCCTTTTATATTTATAAAGATGGATAATAGAGGCATAATATTCTCTTGCCATATAATTTGGAAAATTTCAGTCAGCTTTTATATAAATAATGGGTTTTCACAACTTGTAAATTTCAGCTGGAATTGAATCAGCACCCAGTGCTTTACTACACAAAAGTAACATAATGGCATTCACAAATTTCTTCTTCAATTGGAATGTCAGTTAGGGAGTAATTGATTTCAACTCGATGTAAATAATCAATAGCTTCACCATTAATTGATGATGGTCTGTTGGGAACCCTATGGAAGTCTTCAATTTATCTCTAGGATATTGTCCTTTTCACTAGTCAGTGTGGCACCATCAATACTGAATGGTTGAGATATAACATAAGTCTTTGGCTCACAAATAACCTTCAATGCACCCATTAAAAAGCATTGGATTGTTACTATCAACATAAAACTGAATTTCATCTGCCTTCTTACTAAGCCAAGAATCCCCTAAGTTTCGATTGTACTTTATTTTTGGTGGAATTGAATGCTATCTTCTTAGAAATGGGATGAATTATCCTGCTGGTATTCCCCATGGAGTTCTCATTTTTCATTCAGTAGTTTCTGAATTTTTGGAAGGAGTGTTGGTGCATGATTTTTTGTTTGCAGACAGTTGTGCACTCAATGCAACCTCTGAAGTTGAGATGCAACAAAGTATAGATTGATTCTCTATTGCTTGTGCTAATTTTGGTCTACTAAGAAATCACAGGTCTCCCATCAGCCAGCACCACATCATCCATATGTGGAACCATCAGGTATAGCAAATGGTAAAGTTTTGAATGTTGTGAATAAGTTCTCTTACCTTGATAGTATACATTCCAGGGATGTCCACATTGATAATAAGACTGACACACAATGTTTCAAAAGAAAGTGTGGGAGAGGAGAAACATTAGACTGACTGAAACTGAACTGAAAGTCTACAAAGCTGTTATGCTGATCTCATTGCTTTATACCTTTGAAACCTATTCAATACAATAGTGTCATGCCAAAAAACTAAATCACTTCCATTTTAATTGTTTTAGGAAGATTCTGAGGATCACCTGGCAAAATAAGATTATTTTTTGAAATAAATTGCCAAGCATTCCAACTCTATTGCAGAAAGCACAACTCCATTGAGTTGAACACATTTTTGAAATGTCAAATGTATACTTGCCAAAAAGATTATTTTATGGAGAACTCACATGTGGCAAACTCTTACAAGGTGGTCAGAAAAAGTGATATGAGGACACTCTCAAAGTCTCTCTTAAGAACTTTAGAAATGATTGTATTATATGAAAGGCCAGAGAAACTGCCCAGAATGGTGTGCCTTCATCAGAGAAGGTTCTGTGCTCTATGAGCAAAGTAGAATTGAATTGGCTCAGAAGAAACATGAGATACACAAACTTAGAGAAATTACCTCAAATGTTCATAGGCACTATTTGTGTCTAACCTGTAACAGAGCACTGTGAGCTCATATTTGTCTGGTTAGCCAAAGTCAGACACACTGTAACTTGACTCTAACATAGTGATGTCATTTTGGTCTTCTTTAAGAAAGAAGGACAATGACCAACCAATTAACCAACTAATACTATTTATTTTAGTCTGTTAAAAACATTCTGAGGCATCTATAGACTTTATTAGACTGACAAAGAAGTCTAACACAGTCAGTTAATAAACAACATTTATTAAGCACCTACTGTGTGCGAGGCACTGTGTTTAGAGCTAGGAATATAAATATGAAAAAAGAAATGTACTTCCTGACATCTAGGAGTTTATAATCTAATGGAAAAAAAACAATACACAAAAAGAAAGTTTAAAAAGGGAGAGGAGGGGAAAGTGTCAAATGTCAAAATGCCAAAAATGTTAAGAATCCTGATCTACTATAACCTGATTCCTGAAAAAGAATTCCCTTTATATAATTTCCCCAAAGTAGGCATCTAACCTATGATGAGCTCAAATGAGGGGAAATACAATACTGCCTAAAGCAGCTCACTCTCCTTTTTTTCATAAGTAGCTCTATGTAGAAACTAGGATCATTTTCCAAACAATTTCAACCTCCCTTCCTGTAACTTTCCCTCATTTCTCCTAATTCTACTGATTTAAACAAAGAGAGCAAGTCAAACTCCTCTTTCAAGTTACATTTCTACAAAAACTAGAAAATAGCAGTCACATCCCTGGTAATTATTTTCTCTAGTCTAAATATATTTTCATAAGATCTCTATGTGGCATAAACTTCACCATTCTAGTTGTCCTTAAGAGATGCTTCAGCTTCCCAATGTCCTTCTTAAACTTAAGCCAAGATCTGGCACTTTCAGTGGGCTTAAGCTCAATGTGAGCAAATGTGATAATGCAACAAAAATCACAATATCTGTGCTTTATATAATGCTTTAAAACTTGAATACTTTTATTTCACTTGATACTGGCTCAAGCCTGTGAGGTAGATAATAAAGGTATTATTGTCTTTATTTTTCATATGAGAAAATTAAGGCCAAATAAAGTTAAATGATCATTCCCCAGACCCATAATTAATGAGTATAAGAGGCAGGATTAGATTTTTCACACTCAGAATTATTCACTACCCCAAGCAAATTAGTAGAGCATGGAAGAAATTACCTGTCAGATCCAAAGATCAAAGAAGAGAGAGTAACATAGGAGATAAGTTGGAAAATTATATTAAATAAAATTAGAAAGGGTTTGCACAAACAAAACCCAGTGCAGCTAAAATTAGAAGAAAAGCAATAAAATGGGGAGAGGAATCTCTCTCTCTCTCTCTTTCTCTCTCTCTCTGTATATATATATATATATATATATATATATATATATATATATATATATATATATGTATATCTGAATATAGCCTTTCCTCAATTGATAAGTTGTAAAAGGGTATGAATAGGAAGTTTTTCAAAGGAAAAAAAAAATCAAAGCTATAAATGCCAAGAAGGAAAAATTATCTGGTTAGATACATGCAAATTAAAACATCCCTGATATACTACCTCACACCCATCAAATTATCCAATATGGCCAAAAAATATATAAATGGAGGAAATGTAGCAAAATACAAACTCTATGTATATTCTCCTACTAAAAACTGCGTGGGAGTCTCAACAACTTTATGTTGTTTTTTTTAAGGACTGTATATATCCTCTTTCCAGAGAGTATGAACTTTGGAATCCACAAAAAATTTTGAAGACTGGAAGAGCAGTGTTATGGGCCAGAACTCTGAACTTCTTACAAAGTACTAACTAAATGGAATTGGTGAAATAATGGTTATCTAGTTTAGCATAGTGCTTAGTAGTTCTCTAAGTTCAGTATGATTGATTTAATCTTATAACAAATAATGGTTTCCTAGTGGTATAATGATTGGTTTATACTCAGTGGGGAGCATATAAGCAAGGACTGAGAACCACAGATGAGAAGCTCTCAGAGCCAAGGAGACAGAAATTCAATTCCACTTTCAGTCAGGGTCCTGGTGGCAGGCTCTCCTGCATTTCTCCACTGAGACCAAGGTCTGAAAGGCTCTCCAAAAAGCTGCTCAGCCCCAGGCAAAGAGATAATAAAAGATTTGGACTTTAACCCCTGGCTAGTCTTATGGTGATTAAAGGAAGGCTGTTCCCAAAGACCCTCAGGAAAACCGAACCAGAGAACATTACACACCAGCATGGCAGAAACCTTAATGAAATGAAAAATAAGACTACTTTTAAGGATGCCAACATCATCTTGTGACAGTAGGTAGAAAGGACTGAAATTCCCTGATTAGTGAAGGACCTGTGATATGAAATGAATTCTACTGTCTTGGTTGCAAAGAGCAACACATATCTTCTTTGTCTCCCTTTTGCCCATCCTTTCACTATTTAGCTTGAGCTAAAACAACAACAATGTCCTATTTCACTATCTATCCCTGCTGGTGGTATTTTATGCTTTATTCGCTAATAATTTCATTCCTATTGTCACTAGATATGGCATTACTTGAGATCAGAGAGATACTGGCCAAAAACCTTTTTTTTTAAACAAAATAATCCTTTTTTTTTCAATCATCTATCATTCTTTTTTTTTCCTTCCAATTTTCCCACTTATGAGAAAAAAGAAAAAGGAAGGAAACAAGCATATATTTATGTTTAGTGTCCTAGACACTGTGGTAAATACTTTACAGAATATAATCTCATTTTATCTTTACAACACCTGAGGAGATAGATTCTATTATTATTTCAATTTTGCAGTTGAACAAACTGAGGCAAAAGAATGACTTGCTCACAATTGCACAGATGACAAATGTTTGAGTATGAATTTGAACTCCTTCCTTATTCAAGGCATACTTTCCATTGAACCAAGAAAAAGAAAGAGGAAAAGTAAAAGAAGAAAAAAGAATTTGTTATAAAGATAAGGATAATTAAGCAAAACAAATTCTCCTATTGACCATGTTCAGAAATGTATGTGCTATTCTTCATATTAGTCCATAACTTTTGGTTTACAGATGGGTAGCATTCATCATCATTGCTTTTCTGAAAAACAATTAGTCAAGATGTATTCAATGAAGTTACTAATATGAAGAATTTAATTGATCATATTTGACTTGAAAACTTTTAAAAAATAATATAAATTTTGTAGAATAAAATTTTGCTCCTAAGAAACATTATGAAGTACAAAATGGATAATTTTATTTACATTAAATTAAAAAGGGTTTGTACAAACAAAACCAATGTAGATGAGATTAGAAGGGAAGCAAAAAGCTGGGAAAAACTTTTATAGTCAGTGTTTGTGATAAAAACCTCATTTCTAAATATATATAGAAAACTGACTCAAATTTATAAGAATACAAGTCACTCCTAATTTGATAAATGATAAAAGAATATGAACAGATAATTTTCACTATACATCTCTCAGATTGGCTAAGATGACAAGAAAAGATAATGATAAATGTTGGAGGAGATATGGGAAAACTGGGACACTAATGCACTTTGATGGAGTTGTGAACTGATTCCATCATTCTGGGGAACAATTTGGAACTATGCCCAAAGTGTGAATACCCTTTGATCTGGGAGTGTCACTACTAGGTCTGTATACCAAAGAGATCATAAAAGAGGGAGAAAAACCTACATGCTTATAGCAACTCTTTTTATAGTAGCAAGGAACTGGAAATTGATTGACTGCCCATCAGATGAGAAATGGCTGAAGAAGTCCTATAACAGTCTTATTATGTATTAGGGAATCCAATGATTCCTGCAGGTTTTGAAGTCCTGCACCAGACTCATTTTCCACCATGCTCTTTCAGTGTCAAATGTGTCTTAGGTCTTCTCTTGTTTTGAGGTTTTTTCTCTTTTTCTGTCTCTCTCTGATGAACAAGGTAAATATGACTTATTGGTACCTATTTGATTCCTTCTCCATCTGTAAAGATACAAGCAAACCCTCTCCCCCAAGCAATTAACCTATCTGGTCCCTTCATTTCACCACTTTCTGGATCTCTTCACATCACCTGGTGATTATATTGGAGCTGTTTGCACTGGATACTGCCCTTCTGTTGGGTTTTAAAACCTGTATTCTCCTCAATTACAATAAGCTTGCTTGTCAGCTGTTGATCATGTCAGAGTACTAAATTTCTAAAGACTTTCTGGGTGTAACCTCAGCTGCCATTATGCCCCAGCTGTTTTTTGCCTGGGGCCCTGGAGCTGGACCCACCTCTCATTTCCCTGAGTCAATCTACATTATGATGCCCAATGGAAGTTTCTGTTGCATTTTGGACATAGGGTTTTAGGTCTTGTTCTCTCACCCTGTCTTTTCACTCTATTTGTATGCCAACATTGAGCTTTCAGATGCCCTACATTTAAAGTACCAACAAGTCTCTTTGGAAGTCCCTTGCCAAAAGGGACCTTGTCTTCCCATGTTCTGCATCATAGCTTGGGTGTAAAAGGCATTTGTGCCCACTGTGGCACAGCGTTTTATGATCTCCTCTAAAGGAGCATCCTTGTGTAGTCCTATATAATTCTTCTACAAACCTTATCAGCATTTTCTTTAGCAAGTTGTCTTATCATAATTTCTTTTGCTGCATTTTCACCAATAGTTCATATGACAGCTGTCTGCAGACATCCCACAAAATCAGCAAAGGGTTCATTTGGACCTTGAGCTATTTTAGTGAAAGCTTTCCCCCTATCTTGTTTTCCTGGGAGGGAGCCCCATGTTTTGATAGCAGCAGCAACAATTTGCTCATATGCTATCAAAGGGTAATTAATCTGCACTAAAGTGTTTGCATAATGACCTATACTTGGTAGTTGATAAAAAGTGATTGTTATATTTACTCCAGTTTGTCTATTTCATTGTTTTGTATTCTAAACAGTTTTGTCCATGTCCTTGCTATAGATTTCCAATCACTAGGAATTAAAATTTCAAATGCCAAATTCTCTAATACCATCTTAACATATGATGATGTAGCCCCATAAAGAGTGCAAGCCTTTTTCAGATCTTTGATAATTTCCAGATCAAAAGGAGTGGATCTCCTGGCTTGACCTGAAGAATCAAATTCTTCAGTCACAAGATATGCTTTTATTCTTAAATCAGATATATCCCGTCCTGCTTTTTTAGTTTTAATTAATGCCTTTTGTAATCATGTTATAGGAGGTGGACAAAGCTGCTTCATGGGTGGTGCTGATTGTATCACTGCCCCCCCCCCCACTCCTCCTCCTCCCTCCACCCATGAAAGGGAAATTGAGGGGGGAGGATCATGAGATGGGGAATGCCCTAATGGTTTCTGTTGTGAAGCACCACATTCTTTCATTTCATCAGCACTGTACTTAACTCCTTTTTTGTCTAATTCTTCATGCTTTTCAGCTACCATTCCTTTTAAAAATTTTTAATAATTATTCATTCTAAAAATTCTAATAATTCTTCATGTCTAATTCTAATTCTTCTTCAATTCTAATTCATAATCAAGAATAAAACCCAAAGTCTTTATTATCTCCTTCATAGCCTGTCTCCTTTTCCTGGGGCTGGGCTAACTTTCTGGGGGATATTCAGATGGGCCTTGATCTCAGTGGAGAAGTGAAGAAGGATAGGCAGGCCAGCCATCCCAAGAGTCTCTGTCTTCAAGTCTCTTCGAGTCCTCCTCTAAGTCTGACTCTGACCTTTTAAATACTCTATTACAATTAAATCAATGCATCATACTGAGTATAAGCCAATTATTATATCACTAGGGAATCATTATTTATTATAAGATTAAGTCAGTCTTACTGAACTAGAGAACTATTAATCACCATGCTTAACTAGATAACCATTGTATTATCAATTCCACTGAGTTAACACCTTGTTGTAAGAATCCTTGCCTCAAGTATATTTTTCCAGAGTTCTGGCCCATTACAATGAAATATTATTGTTCTATAAGAAATGAAGGGGCAGCTAGGTGGCCCAATGGATAGAGCACCAGCCCTGAAGTCAAGAGGACCTGAATTGAAATCTGGCCTTAGACATTTAACACTTACTAGCTATGTGATCCTGGTCAAGTCACTCAAACCCAATTTCCTCAGAAAAAAAAGAAATTATGAGCAGGCTCATTTCAGAAAAGCCTAGAAAGACTTAGATGAACTAATGCTGAGTGAAGTGAGCAGACCAGGGGAACTTTGTACACTGTAACAGCAATATTATTTGATGATCAACTGTGATGGGACTTGGCTGTCTTCAGCAATATGTTAATTTAAGACAATTTCAATGGACGTGGGATGGAAAATGCCATCTGCATCCAGAAAGAGAACTATGGAGCCTGAATGTGGCTCTATAGAAATTTCACCATTTTTGTTTGTATTTTTATTTTTTTCTTTCTTATGGGTTTTTCCTCTTTTTCTGATTTTTCTTGTATAATATAACAAATATAGAAATATCTTTAAAAGGATTGCACATATTTAACCTATATTTGATTGCTTGATGTCTTAGGGAGAGTAAGGGAATGAGAAAGAAAAATTTAGAGCACAAAGTCCTTTTTAGGTTAAAATATATGCTAAATCCAATATATGTATACACATTTATACAGTTAATCTTGCTGCATGAGAAAAATTGGATCAAGAAAGAAAAAAGAAAACCTGAGAAAAAAAACAAAATGCAAGTAAACATCAACAGAAAGAGTGAAAATGTTATATTGTAGTCCACACTCAGTTCCCACAGGCCTCTCTTTGGATGAATGTGTCTCTTTTCATCAATGATTCATTGATTGTTCATTGAAAATCAGAATCGAACAAACAGAATTGAATGACTTGAGAAGACACCAAGAATCAATCAAGCAAAACCCAAAAAAAGGAAACAATGGAAAAAATGTCAAATACCTTCTAGGGAAAGCAACAGACCTGGAAGGTCTAGGAGAGACAATATGAGAATAATTGGACTCCCTGAAAAATATGATGAAAAAAAGAGCCTGGAAACTATATTCCAGGAAATTATCAAAGAGAACTGCCCAGATGTTTTTAGAAACAGAGGGTAAAATTGAAAGAATTCATCGATCACCTACTAAAAGGGACCCTAAAATGAAAACACCAAGAAATATAGTAGCCAAATTCCAGAACCATCAGACAAAGGAAAAAATACTGAAAGCTGCTAGAAAAAATCAATTCAAATATGGAGGGGCCACAATAAGGATTACCCAGGATCTAGCAGTGTCCACATTAAATGATTGAAGGGCCTGGAATTTGATATTCTGAAAGGCTAAGGAACTTGGCATACAGCCAAAAATAACTTACCCAGCAAAAATGAGCATCTTTTTCCAGGGAATAAGATAGAAATTCAACAAAATAAGTGAATTCCATCTATGCATGATGAAAAAACCAGATCTAAAAAAGAAGTTTGATCTCCAAATATAGAACTCAAGAGATTCCTAAAAAGGTAAAAAGTAATCTTGAGAACTATATCTCTGCCATAAAGATATATAAGAACACATGTATAATTTGTTCTAGAAACTAGAGGTGGAAAGGAAATTATACCAGAAAAAAGGGTAAAGGGGTGGTACTACATCTCACAAAGAGGCAAAGGTAACCTATTATATCTGAGAGAAAGAATGGAAGGGGATGAATGTAATGCATATCCTATTCTCATTAGAATTGGCTTAAAGAGAAAAATATAGACATATTCGATTTATGGTGAGACTCCTTCCATTTCACTGAAAAGTGGGAGGGGAAAAGTGAAAAGGGAAGGAGTAAGCTAAGGGGAAGGGAATACAGAAATTGTGAGGGGAAGGAACTCTAAGGTGGAGAAGGGATACTAAAAAGGGAGGATTGTGAGAAGCAAGTGGTTTAATACTGGGGAGAGGCGTAAGAGGGAAGGAAAGGAGAAAATCATAAGCTGGGGTTAACAAGATGTCAAGTAATACAGAATTCTGTAATTTTAACTGTAAATGTAAATGGGGTAAATTCCCCCATTAAGAGGAAGCAATTAACAGACTGGATTAAAAGTCAGAATCCTACAATGTGTTGTTTACAGGAAACACATCTGAAGCAGAGTATACATACAGAATAAAGATAAAAGGGTGGAGCAGAACCTACTATGCTTTAGGTAAAGCCAAAAAAGCAGGGGTAGCCATCCTCATCTCAGATCAAGGAAAAACAAAAATTGATCTAATTAAAAGAGATAAGGAAGGGCACTATATCTTGCTAAAGAATAGCATAGATAATGAAGCAATATCAATATTAAACATATATGCACCAAGTGGTGTAGCATCTAAATTCTTAAAAGACAAATTAAGAGATATGCAAGAAAAAATAGACAGCAAAACGATAATAGTGGGAGATCTCAACCTTGCACTCTCAGAATTAAATCAAACCACAAAATAAATAAGAAAGAAGTCAAAGAGGTAAATAGAATACTAGAAAAGTTAGATATGATAATCTTTGGAGAAAACTAAATGGAGACAGAAAAAGTACACTTTCTTCTCAGAAGTTCATGGAATCTATACAAAAATTAACCATATAGTAGGACATAAAAACCTCAAACTCTAATGTAGTAGAATAGGTTAGGTTCACAGGACAGCATAGTGAATAACTATAGCAATCCAGTGTTTGACAAACCCAAAGATCCCAATTTTGGGGATAAGAATTCATTATTTGACAAAACCTGCTGGGAAAACTGGAAATTAGTATGGCAGAAATTAGGCATGGACCCACACTTAACACCACATACCAAGATAAGATCAAAATGGGTCCATGATTTAGGCATAAAGAACGAGATCATAAATAAATTAGAGGAACATAGGATAGTTTACCTCTCAGATTTGTGGAGAAGGAAGGAATTGTGACCAAAGGAGAACTAGAGATCATTATTTATCACAAAATAGAAAATTTTGATTATATCAAATTAAAAAGCTTTTGTACAAACAAAACTAATGCAAACAAGATTAGAAGGGAAGTAACAAACTGGGAAAACATTTTTACAGTTAAAGGTTCTGATAAAGGCCCCATTTCTAAAATATATAGAGAACTGACTCTAATTTGTAAGAAATGAAGCCATTCTCCAATTGATAAATGGTCAAAAGATATGAACAGACAATTTTCAGATGATGAAATTGAAACTATTTCCATTATTGATCAGAGAAATGTAAATTAAGACAACTCTGAGATACCACTACTCACCTGTAAGATTGGCTAAGATGACAGGAAAAAATATTGATGAATGTTGGAGGGGATATGGAAAAACTGGGACACCGATGCATTGTTGCTGGAGTTGTGAATGAATCCAACCATTCTGGAGAGGAATCTGGAATTTTGCCCAAAAAGTTATCAAACTGTGCATACCCTTTGACCCAGCAGTGCTACTACTGGGCTTATATCCCAAAGAAATACTAAAGAAGGAAAAGGGACCTGTATGTGCAAAAATGTTTGTGGCAGGCCTCTTTGTAGTGGCTAGAAACTGGAAAATGAATGGATGTCCATCAATTGGAGAATTGTTGGGTAAATTATGGTATGTGAATGTTAGGGAATATTATTGTTCTGTAAGAAATGACCAGTAGGATGAATACAGAGAGGCTTGGAGAGACTTACATCAACTGATGCTGAGTGAAATGAGCAGAACCAGGAGATCATTATACACTTCAACAACAATACTGTATGAGGAAGTATTGTGATGGAAGTAGATATCTTCAACAAAGAGAAGATCTAGTTCAGTTCCAATTGATCAATGATGGACAGAATCAGCTACACCCAGAGAAGGAACATTGGGAAATGAGTGTAAATTGTTTGCATTTTTGTTTTTCTTCTCAGGTTATTTTTACCTTCTGAATCCAATTCTTCCTGTGTAATAAGAAATTCAGTTCTGCACATATATATTGTATCTAGGATATACTACAACATATTTAACATGTATAGGACTGCCTGCCATCTAGGGGAGAGGGTGGGGGGAAGGAGAGGAGAATTTGGAACTGAAGTGAGTGCGAGGGATAATAATGTAAAAAATTACCCATGCATATGTACTGTCAAAAAAAAGTTATAATTATAAAATTAATTAAAAAAAAAAAGACTTGCAGAACTTCAAAATCTGCAGCAATCATTGGATTCCTAACACAAGATGAGACTATTGCAGTATGTCAAAACTTGGAGGAATCTTTGGATTCCTAGACACATGAAGTAATGGACAATCGATTGGTTTTGGACTATTTCTAGGACTTATATACATGTATAATTCCTCATGTTGATTCATGTTTGTTATATCACTCCTAATTTGTGTTACTATGTGCTTGTGTAGTGACTCCCAGGTTGATGGATTTATGTATACCTGTTTCAAATGAGTCCCTTCAGAATCTCGCTAATCTGTTTTGATTCCCCATTTTCATTTGGTTTTTATTTCCCTTCCTGAGATGTCAGGGAAGGTGTGATCACCTCCTTTTTTTTGGTGTTTTCATCCTTTTTTTGAGGAGTCAGGGAAGGCATGATCACCTCCTTTCTGACATTCTCACTCCTTGAGAAGTAAGAGAGGACATGACCACCTATGTTCTAAAACAAAAGAAAGTGGGAGATGTTATGGGCCAGAACCATGAAACAAGGATTCTTACAGATGAAGCTCATGTTAGTTAACTTCTATCACAATGATCACCTCTAACATGCTATCTCCTTCTGCCTTCAGTCTTTCCCAATACTAAGGTCTTTCTAATGAGTCCTTATCATTATTTGGCCTAAGTATTAGGTTTCAGCTTTGGTCTTTGACCTTCCTTTGAATGTCTTGAATAAATTTCTTTCTTTTTCTTTTTGGTAGAGATTGTGGAATTATTTGTTTATTTATTTTCAATACACACTCTTTTATGAAATATTTTGGGAGAGAAAAATCAGAGTAAAAAGGAAAAACAATGGGAGAGATTAAAAAAAAACAGAAAAAAGAAGTAAACATAAAATGTGTTGATTTACATTCTCAGCTTAATTCTTTTTCTGGTTCCAGATGGCATTTTTCTATTCAAAGTCTCTTGAGATTGCTTTAAGTCACTGAACCACTGAGAAGAACCAAGCCTTTCATAGTTGATCATCACACATTCTTTCTGTCATTGTGTACAGTGACAATTTTAAAAGTGCCCAATTGATGGACATTCTCTTCCTTTCCCAATTCTTTGTTGTCCCCAAAAGAGCTACTATAAACATTGCTGCACTTGTGGGTCCTTTTCCCTCCTTTGTGATTTTCTTGGGATACAGACCCAGTAATGGCACTGCTGAGTCAAAGGGTTGATTTATATCTCTCTGGGTATAATTCCAAATTGCTCTCTGGTTGAATCATTTCACAACTCCATCAACAATGTATTAGTGTTCCAGTTTTCCCACAATCCCTCCAACATTTATCATTATCCTTTCCTGTCATCTTAGCCAATCTGAGAGGTGTGAGGTGGTATATCAGAGCTGTTTAAGTTGCATTACAACAAAAGAGCATTTAATCACCATTTAAAAACCTCTCATGAAGAGGGAACATATGGGAATTCTCTGTGCATACATACTGAATTAATTTCTTTAAGTAGTGATTGACTTCGTATCCTTTTTGACCAAGAGTCTCAAAAATTTTCTCCAGTACCATAATTCAAAAGCATCAGTTCTGTGGCATTCAGCATTCCTTATAGTCCAACTCTTAAAACCATACATTGCTAGTGGAAAAACCATAACTTTAACCATATGGACCTAAGATGACAAGGTGATTTCTCTGCTTTTTAGTACATTGTCTTAATTTGCCATAGCTTTCCTTCAAAGAAGCTAGCTTCTTTTAAGTTCATCTACAATGATCTTTGAGCCCAAGAATATAAAATCAATTACCTTTTCAATTTCTTCTCCTTCTATTTGCCAGGCAGAGATAGGACCAGTTGCCGTAATCTTAGTTTTTTTGATGTCAAACTTCAAGCTAGTTTTTAACACTCTCCTCTTTCACCCTCATCAAGAGGTTTTTTGTTATTTATCTTATTTTTCTATACTTTCTGCCATCAGAATGCTATGATCTATAAATTTCTCCCAGCAAACTTAATTCCATCTTTTGATTCATGCAGATTGGCATTCCATATATAAGGAGTATCATCTGCATATCTGAAATTGTTGCTATTTTCCCCTGATAACTGTAATTCTGGCTTTTGATTCATGCAACCATGCATTTTATGCACTCTGCATATGAAATAAATAAATAGGTGGCTATATTCAGCCCTATTTTACTTCTTTTCCAATCTTAAACCAATCTGTTCTTCCATGATTGGTTCTAACTTTTGCTTCTTAGTCTCTGCATACAGATTCCTCAGAAAATGAGTTGTATTTCCTTAATGTTTCCATAATCCAGAAAATTGCATCAATTTGGTCTCTGGTTTATCTCCCTCTTTGAAAATCAGCTTGCACTTCTGGTAATTCTCAATTCATATATTGCTGAAGTCTAGCTTGCAGACTTTGAAGCATAATCTTACTGTCATGTGAAATGAACACAGTTATTCAGTAATTTTAATATTCCTTGGGATTACCCTTCTTTAGAATAGGGACATAAACTTTTCTTTTCTAATCCATAAGTCACAGTTTGAGTTTTCTAAATTTGCTGACATTTTGAGTACAGCATCATTTTTATAAGCATCATCTTTTAGGGTTTTAAATATGTAACCTTGAATTCCATCATCTCCACCAGCCCTAAAACTTAACTTCATTCTCCAAGAAATTTAGCTTTGGATTAATAGCCATGCCAACACGGTTATTGTTGATGTTAAGCTATTTCTTGAATATATTCTATATATCCTTTGCCACTTCTTCTAAATATTTGCTTCTGTTGAATCCCTGCCATTTTTGCTTTTTACAATTCTCAATTTTGCATGAAATGTTCTCTTGATATTTCTAATTTTCTTGAAAACATCTCTTGCCTTTCCAATAATAGTTTTTTTTCTATTTCTTTGCATTACTCATTAAAAAACAAACCTCTTCTTAGCTTTCTTTGCTATTCTCTGGTCACCTACATTCAGTTGGGTATATCTTTCCCTTCTTCTTTCCTTTTTGATTTTTTTCCTCAACTATTTTCAAAGCATCATCAGTCATTTTGTTTTCCTGCTCATTCTTTGGAATGTTCTTTGTTGATACCTCCTATACAATATTGCAAACCTTTGTCCAAGTTCTTCAGGCACTCTATCTACCAGAAAGAATCTCTTAACATATAAATGTACCATTACTTCCATTCTATATTCATAAGGGATATTATTAGGTCATACCTATATTGCCTAATGGTTTTCCTTACTTTCTTCAATTTAACCCTGAATTTTGCAATGCAAACCTCATAGTCAGCTTCAGGTCTTATTTTAACTAAATATATAGAGCTTCTTCACCTTTGGCTTCAAAGTATGTAATCAATTTGATTTTGACATCGATCATCTGGTGATATCCATGTGTAAAGTAGCCTTTTGGATTACTGAAAAATGATGTAATACTAGCTTGTTATCTTGACAAAAGTCTCTAGCATCCTTAATTTTGCATTTCAAGGTAAAACTTGCATGTTGTTCCAATTATCTTTTGATTTTCTACTTTAGCATTGTGATCACCCATGATGAATGCGATTTTGTGGGTTTATGTATATGTTATTTCTTCATAAAACTGATGAAATTTGGACTCTTTGGGTTGGGAGACTTGTAATACTGTGATGTTGAAAGGTTACCTTAAACTTGAACAGATATCATTATGTTAGTTTTGAGATTATACCTCAAAACTGTGTTTCTCGACCTTTTATTGTCTAAGAGGGCTACTCCATCCCTTCTAAGGGTCTCTTGAAAATAATCTGCATATTTGATCAATTTTAATAGACTTAACTCTTTTCAGTAATACAGTTCCCCTTCCCCCCCAAAAAAAAACCTCATGAAGAAAAACGCTATACACATCCAGAGAAAGAACTATGGACTCTAAATGCAGATCAAAGCATAATATTGTCACTTTTTTGTTGTTTTTTGTTTCTCATTTTTTCCCCTTTTGCTCCAATTCTTCTTTCACACTATTATTGATGTGGAAATAAATTGAACATAATTGTACATGTTTTTTAAAAAAGAAAATACTCTGTATAGAAAAGTTATTGAAAACATGGGACCTGGGATTACTTAATGAAAGAAAACTAAGGGTTAAGAAAATTTAAATAAGATAAGAGCTAGAACAAGGTGACATGTGTGATTAACAAATGAAGGACAGAGAAAATAGGGAAGGATATCATGCATGGAGAACTACATAACACTCCAATAAGCCAAAGAAAAATGGTTAACTTCTAGCACAGTCCAATTTTGCCTTACCAAGTGTCATTTGGAGTAGAGATCTAGGCTGCTGAGCTTGTCTAATATGGGCATGGGGGGAAGGGTCGAAAGGGTTAAGGAGTCTAATATACTTCAAAAAGCAGCTGCCAAAGAAATTACTCTCAGAGAGGAGCGAGTCAAAGTAGAGCAAGTAATTCAAAAACATGGAAATAAAGAAAATGATATTGAAACTGCTAGATATTTTATGAGGAAGAAAACTGCAAGTTATTAAAAATAAACAGATTAACCAAAAGAGAAACTATCAAAAGTGGATGGAAGTATGGTCTCCATATTTGTAAATGAGTTTAGGTATTTCCAAAGAAATACAAAAATTAAAGGAAAACTCAATACTGATGAGAAAGGAACTCAATACTATGAATTTTAAGGGGAATATGAAATAATAAAATGCTGTCCCTAGGTGATATAAACAAGAAATAAAATATAGGAAAACCAGCTTTACGGTCTGCCCAGAAAAAATAATGGTCAGAATAAAATAACTGAATCTGAATTGACAAGTTACCAAAAAAACAAAGATAAACAATGTTTGGAAATGCAAACATAATGAAATAAAAGACAATCTGGAAGAAGAGAAGCAAAAAGCAATAATATTAAAAGAAAACATTCTTTTCATGCAACCAAAATATTTTTATCATAGAGAGGATAGAGATGATTTAAGAATTATAGGACTGCCAAGAAGAACACATAAAATGGAAAAAAGGCAACTAAACACCATAATGCAAGAAATAATACAAGAAAACTATTCAGAACTTCTGATCACAAAAAACAAGATGATAATCAAAAGAATTTATAGATAACCTCCAGAAAAAAATTACAAACTTCAAACATTTAACAATTCCATTGCGTATCAATAAATTTTACAAACAACCAGGAGGAGTGTTAAAAGAAAAGAAAAGAAATCCAAATAACACAGAGCTATTCTGTATTTATCAGAAAATGTGGGAGGTACTGGAATAATGTTTGGTGAAGAACAATGGAACCCAAGATGCACTCCAAAGTGACATACCCTGAACATAAATGAAAAAAAAAAAAAAAAAAGAAGATGTACATGCAATAACAATGAGTCATTCAAAACATTATTGGAAAGAAAACCAAGCCTGGAGAGCTTTGTTGCTTTTTGAATATCCCAAACAACAGAAATGTAAGATTAAAAAAAAAAAAACTCAGTGCACATAGCATATAGATTTCTTTGCAAATATAAATAATTATATCAGATATTATCCCACTGGATTTATGTTCTATCTAATTAATGCTTGGATATGAGCCAAGACTGTAAAATATAACTTATATTTTGAATCAATGAGAATACAGGTATACAAACAACCCAACACACCAAATGGCTAAGAAATAAGTTGAAAGAAATTCTATTGAAAGAAATTTATTTCATTATCACTACTTAAAAAGGCAGCTAGGTTGCCCAGTAGATAGAGTGCTGACCTGGAGTCAAGAAGACCTTAGTTCAAAACTGGCTATAAACACTTACTAATTGTGTGACCCTGGGCAAGTCATTTAACCCTGTTTGTTTCCATTTCCTCATTTGTAAAATGAGCTGGAGAAGATGGCAAACCACTATGGTAAGTCTGCCAAGAAAAACCCAAATGGGGCCATTAAGAGTCAGACATGATTGAAGCAAGTGAACAACAATGAAAAATTTTAAGCTTGTAAGAAATCTGAGGGAAGTAACCAATATTATGATATATGCATTGTTATGACCAACTAAATGATAGTGTTCTGATAAAAAAAAAATCAAATGTTTATGGGATATACAAGATCATAGATCATGTAATACTACTCCATATTTGCCTGTGGTGAAACAGGTCAACTAGCCTGTTTTCAAAGTATCACTAGACATTGGAAGGAACCCTATAAATTAGCTACGACTGTTAGGTTCTTACTAAGTGCGTTCGAAGTGTCGATGATCAATGTGTCCTGCAATTCATATTAATTCTTGCAGCTAGCTGTATTCTTCATCGAAGCACGAGCAGAGTGATCCACCGCTAAAAGGATGTTAGGTTCTTACTAAGTGCTAATGAGATAATGAGATATTAGGTTTTTACTAAGTGCTAAGTCGGTACTTGACAATAGGAGGCATCTTTGCCTATATAAATATAATGAAATTAAGGAGTGTAGTGCTTCACAGCAGGAGCCATTAGGGCATTCTCCATCCCCTGACCTACCTCCCACAATTCACACTTCATGGGTGGAGGGAGAAGGAGAAGGGGGAGAGAAATGACACAATTAATACCACCTATGAAGCAGCCTATGATAAGATTACAAAAGGCACTAGTTAAATCAAAAAAAGAAGGACAGGATATATCTGATTTGATAAATGCATACCTGTTATTGAAGAGCTTGACTTTTCAGGTCAACAAAGGAGAAGATACACTCCTTTTGATCTAGAAAAAATCAAGGATTTGAAAAGGGGTTGAACTCTTTATGGAGATACATCATCTTAGGTTAAGATGATACTAGAGAATTTGGCTTATGAAATCTTAACCCTTAGTGATTGGAAATCCATGGCAAGGACATATTTAGAACCTGAGCAAAACTTGTTATAACTTTTGTAGTATAATGAACTATGCAGGATACAAGCCCAAGGCAATAAGCAAACTGGAGTTAATATACAAATCACCTTTGATCAACTAGAAGTAAAGGTCAGTGTGCAGATACTTCAGCACAGATTAATTATCCTATAACAGCATATGAATAAATTGCTGCTGCTGCTGCAAACAAAGCATGGAGCTCCCTCCCAGGAAAAGATGGAGGGGAAGCCTTCACAGAAATAGAACAAGGTCCCAATGAACCTTTTGCTGATTTTGTGGGATGTCTGCAGACAGCTGTCATAAGAACAATTGGAGAAAATGCAGCTACAAGAATTATGATAAGACAACTGGCTAAGGAAAATGCTAATGAGGTTTGTAGAAGAATTATATGGGGAATACATAAAGATGCTCCTTTAAAGCAGATCATAAGACACTGTGCCACAGTGGGCTCAAATGCTTTTTTATACCCAAGCTATGCTGCAAAATATGAGAAGACAGGGTCCCTCTTGGCAAGGGACTTGTAGAGAAACTCGTTGATGCTTTCAATGTGGAAAAATAGGGCATCTGAAAGCTCAATGTAGGCATAGAGATAGAGTGAGAGGACAGGGTGAGAGAATAAGACCCAAAACCCTATGTCCAAAATGCAACAAAGGTTTCCACTGGGCCTCTGAATGTAGATTGACCCAGGGAAATGAGAGGCAGAGCCAAGCTCCAGAGTCTCAAACAAAAGGCAGATGGAGTATGATGGCAGCTGAGGTTATACTCAGAGAGTCTTTAGAAGCTCAATACTCTGATATGATCAATCAGCAGAGAAGCAATCTGATAGAAGAAAAGGATTACATGATCAATCAGCCAAAAAGCAATCAGATGGCAGAAAGGGATTACAACTGGGGAGAATACACGCTTTTTAACCCCTCAGAAGGGCAGTGTCAAGTGAGAGCAGCTCCAAAGTAATTGCCAGGTGATGAGGAGAAATTTTAGAAAGTGGTGAATAGAAGGCAGTAGATAGATTAATTGCTTGGGGGAGAGGGTTTGCTTGTATTTCTACAGATGGAGAAGGAATCAGATGGAGCACCGGAGAAAGACAGAAAAAGAGAAAAAAATCTTGTAATAAAGGAGAAGACCTAAGAACTATCTGACTCTGAAAAAGCATGGCTGAAATGAGATTGTTGCAGAACTTCAAAACCAGCAGGAATCGTTGGATTCCCTGAGACAAGATAAGACTAATACAGGACTTCAAAATCTGCAGGAATCATTGGATTCCCTAACACATGATGAGCCTATTATAGGACTTCACAACTTGTGGGAGTCATTGCATTCCCTACACACATGAAGTAATGGACAATAGATTGTTTTTGGACTATGTCTAGGACTTATGGACATATATAATTCCTCATGTTGATTCATGTGATTTGTTCCATCACTACTAGCCTGGGTTACTATGTGCTTGTGTAATTTATATAATTATGTGTAAATACCTTCCATGTTCAAGTAAGACCCTTCAGAAATCCGCTAATCTGGTTTGATTTCCCATTTCCCTTTGTTTCATCTCCCTTCTTGAAACATTAGGGAGGTCATGATCACCTCCTTTTATGGTGTTTTCACCCCGTTTTTGAGGAGTCAGGGAAGGCATTATCACCTCATTTTTTGGTGTTCTCACTTCCTTGAGAAGTCAGGGAGAATAACCACCTTATGCTCTAAAACCAAAGAAAGTGGGAGATGTGATGGGACAGAACTCTAAACTTGAAATAAGGATGCTTACAAGGTACTAAGTGGAATTGATGAGACAATGGTTATTTAGTTTAACATGGTCCAGTATGATTGATTTAATCTTACAACAAATAATGATTTCCTAGTGATATAATGATGGATTTATACTCAATGTGGAGCATATAAGCAGGGATTGAGTCACAGAGGACAAGCACACTAGAAGCTCTCGGAGCCAAGGAGACAGAAATTCATTTCACCATCAGTCAGGCTCCTGGTAGCTGGCTGGCCTCCTGCACTTCCCTCACTAAGACCAAGGCCAAACTGAAAGGCTCTCCAGAAAGCTGCCCAGAATCAGCCAAGGAGACAATAAAGACTTTTGGACTTTAACACCTGGTTGTCCTTATGGTGATTACTGAACTGAAACTAAGGCTGCTCCCAGAGACCACCAGAAAACTGAACCAGAGAATAGTACAGAACCTATCATTCTGATGTAGTAGGTCAGTATCTGCCTGGAGCTATTAAGTAACAAGTTAGGTTAGGGAATGATTTTTTAACTCTCCAAAGCAGAATCCTAAAACTTGCTTGGATTTCCCTTGGAAAAATGAACAACTGAAGCGTGGTATCACTGAAGAACTCAACAGAGTTACTGGACACAAAATTCGCCTAAAGGTAAAGGAAAGTAAGATTATAGACTCTTGGGGTTTATGTTGACTCTCAGTGGTACAAAGTGGGAAACTCAGCCCAGGATATATTTTTTTCAATTTCTTTTTCCCTTTCATTTGGAGTTATTAGCAGTGCCATACTTGTTTCTTTTGCTTCTACATAATCTACAAAGTCCTTTTTTATCTTCATGCAGTTTATGAGATAAGGATTACAAACACGGTTGTCATAATTTTATGGATGAGGAACATAAGGTTGGTAAAGCTTTGTCTCTGCAGTCATGCTATGTACACAAATCTGAAGTATTTTGAGAATGGAGAGAATATTAACTGAGTAGGAAGGTATAGTGAAGTCAGGAGAGGAGGTGATGACAAGAAACGTTTAGCATAATAAGTAACTTGAGTTGACTTGGAAGGAAACTAAGAATTCTTACAAGTGGTTATCATGAAAGTGATATAAGGGGGAATACAAAACAAAAACTACAACAATGGAGATTGAATGTTAATTTTTGGGAATAACTAGCAGAAGAAGATAGGAAAGATAGGGAGAGGATTAAAAGATGCATTCCCATCAAAAGACTTAATTAATATCACATAATTATTAAGTAAACAATATATTTAGAGCTTAATCCAAGTTTTCTGATTCTGAATCCAGCACCAACATTCTCTTTGACTTGCTTTCTCTTAATATGAACTGTACAGAAATGACATATAGATAATCAAAGCAAAGAAGACACAATCAAAGGAAGATAACAAAATAAATCAAAGATATTGAATTAAGTAATGACTTTATAGGCACCCATCACAATATCTATCCACTCTTTTCAAAATTTCTAGGGAATACAAGTCTGTTCTACCAGTTCTCCTGTAATTGCTAAGTTAACATGACTAGATACATAGTATGATGTAACAGATAAGTAATCATAACAATCTCTTTCCTGAGAGATTATCCTATTCCATTTTTAAGTATACTTATTTACCTCCTGCACTTCTATTTTCTCTTAACTAGGTTTGTGTCTCTCCTTTGACAATACTCTTATAACCTTATTTATACTTCCTACATGCTAGAAAACCTCATTTTGTTACAAAGCCATGTATAATCTTTAAAACAATCTATCTTTTTTTTTTAAACTTCAGTTGTAGACAAGAGGGAAAGCACTACTGATTTGGAATTGAAAGATACCTGGCCCCAGAAATGGGGAAGTAGGCTCTATCCCAGTTCTGGAATTAACAAAACAACAAAAAAAGCAGCTTTAATTCAGAATTTACTTCATGATTATCCTCTAGAGATCTTTTAGGTTTATGTCAGAACATTTATCCTGTCTAATCCAAAAGTGTCTCTAGTGACTATGACCTAGCAATTTCTAGAAAACCTTGAGAAAGAGAGCTACTATCTCCAAAATAAAAATAGCTTTTTACCTCAACTAATTCAATTATATCACTTTGCAATGAGAGATAGATAGCTAGAGACAGACAGAGAGACAAAGAAAGAGAGAGAAAGAGAAATGGGGAAGGAAGGAAGGAAGAAAGAAGAAAAGAAAAAAGAAAAAATTTGTAAAGGTTATGCCAGTATGTTACTGATTGTGTTAATATCTACAAGTTTGATTCCCTTTTCTTTTTCTTTTACTTTTGAGGGTAATTTTAATGACATGTTAGATTAGATGACATTTGAGATCACCTTTCTTCTAAGATTCCTTAATCCTAAGGCTCTATGAGAAGAGCCATAAATATCCTTCTCATAAAGACTGCCATTTTATGTCAGCAGATTATTACTCAGCCATCTAAAGCAGAAAGAATGCCAAAATCCCTATCACAGTCCAAACAATTTGTGGGTTATGTCTAAATAGTCTGATGTGCTAACCACAACTAAGAAATTTATTAGGGATTTAAAGTTCTGTAACTAACATTTTATCATTCATTGTCCTGGGGTATGTTTCAAAATTGTAGAAAGTCAAACTCTGGCAAGACTATAAGAAACATCAATACACTAGATGCAAAAGGTCATTAAAAACATCTAATGAAGTAGTGTAGTTCTGATATTTGCAGCTTACTTTAGAGAAATGGAATTTAGTGGAGTTCTTTGATTAATAATGCAAACAGTTCTGGGGCTCTTGAAGAACACCAGTTAAGATTTCTTGAAGTTTCAAACAATGGGAGATCCCTATCTCCTTCCTTATAGTATTTGAAACAGCTATCTTTAGCTAGAGCAGGAGTTCCCAACTAGTATATAGACCTTTATCTATAGCTGTTTTCTGGAACTGTACCTTTTTTCTGTGATACCAATAATCTCCACAATTTATTGGGATTCTTAGAGAAAAGATTAAAAAAGTGATTTTTTTTCATTGAATTCATATCTCTAACATCAAAGATAAAGAGAAACAAATATATATATATATATATATATATATATATATATATATATATATATATATAGCCATACACACAAAAATAAGATATACATAAAGATACTTAGATACATAAGGATATATAGACACATCCAGAGAGAAGACCTATACATACAATCACCATTTCTTCTTTTGAGGTTCCCATAAATGGATATATCTCCCCAACCAGATCTTAGTAGCTTTTTAATACTTCCTTTCTCCATGGTGATTCAAAAATCTTTCTACCTCAAACCCTTCCCTTAGAATGGGAGACTTTAACGTACATGTTGCTATTCATATCAATACTGTTACTCCAATTAATCAATCTTCTCAATTCTCATTATATAAACTTTTTCTTTACATTAGCCACATAGGATCACATCCTCATCTTCACTCACAACTGTTTTATTTCTACCATTCACAAATCAAAAATTCCTCTATGTGAATACAACTGCTAGTCATTTCACCTCTCCCTAAGCTTTACCCTTTTAAAATCTTCCTATTCTCCAAAACATCTTATCTATTATCATCTATATTTCCACTCCAACACTATTATACCTTTACTATTGCTAGGCAATTTTAATATTTCTACTTTGTCAACTCACTATGCCATTCTCCACAGCACCATTCTCTAAACCTTTTTTATCACTCTCTAAACCCCCTATAATTTGTCTTTCCTCTTCCCTCTCAGAAGACCAGTGAAATATAGTGTGTTATAATGGATAGATTGATGGATTTGGTATCAGGAATATGTAAGCCAAATCCTATTGCTATTACATGACTTTGGTCAAGACACTTAATCACTCTCAATTCCAGATCTAGAAGAGACCTAGAGAGGTCTTTCTCTAAAGAAACAATTTACAACAACCCTTTGATTTTACAGATGGAGAAACTGGGGTCCAGGGAAGTTAAATGGCTAGTCTAAGGTCATCTTAAGTGGCAAAGGTCAAGATGGAATATGAACACATGTTCTCCCATTCCAGAGTCAAGCCAATAAAACTGTATGATATGATTTCTTCATCTCAAAAATAAGATAATAAAAGCACTAATTTAGAGGGGTGCTGTGAGGATAAAATGAGATAATATAATTTATAACCTTATCACATCATATAAATGTTAGCTATTGTTAGAGATAGGAACTAGACCTGTGAAAATGAAATGCTTTACAATATTTTTTGTAAACGACCTTGCATATCTTGATTTCATAGTCAAATAATTGAAAAAAGAACCTTACACTGGATTTTTTATATAGATACAGAAACTCACTGAAGAAAAGAATTCTTTAAAAATCAGCATTGGGAAGTACAAGCTAATTAATCTATGAGATATCAAGAAACAGTAAAGCAAATTCAAAAGAGTTTTTTTAAATGGAAGAAAATCTGAAAATCATAAAAGACAACTAAACTAGCAAACAGATAAATGAGATATAATTTAAGAATTATTGAATTACCTGAAAACCATGATCAAAGAAAAAGATCTTGACATAATATTTCAAGAAAGTATTAAGAAAAACTACTCTAATATATTAATTGCAGAGGGTAAAATAGAAATGGAAAGAATTCATACCTGAAAGATATTCCAAAATGAAAATTTGCAAGAATATTATGGCTAAATTCCAGAACTCCTAAGTCAAAGAGAAAATACTTTAAGTAGCTAGGAAGAAACAATTCAAATACTGTGCCATCACAGTCAGGATGACATAAGATTTGGCAATTTTTACATTAAAGGAGCAGAAGGCTTGAGATGTGATATTCTGGAAAGCAAATAAACTAAAATTACAACAAAGAATAACTCACTCAATAAATCTAAATATAATCCTTCAGGGGAAAAAGATTAAATGAAATAGAGAACTTTCAAACTTTCTGATGAAAACAACATAAATGAAGAGAATTTTGCCATTCAAACAGAAGTCACAAGAGAAGCATAAAAAGGTAAACATCAAAGAGAAATCCTAAGAGATTTGATAAAATTATATTGTTTACATGCCTATATGGGATGTATCATTTTGTATGTATCATTTTGATACATGTAACTGCTAGGAGCTTTATCATTATTTGGGCAGTTAAAAGGAGTTTACATAGACAGAGGGCATGTGTATGGAATTATTATGTTAGAATGATCTAAAAATGAAGGGAAAGAAAGAGGGATACACTGGGAGAAGGGGAGAGAGTTTGAATGGAGAAATTTTTCTCACATAAAAGAGGTTCAGAAAAAAAGTTTTTACAATGAAAGAGAAAATGGGGACAGGGACTAGTGGGCAATGCTTGAACCTCATTTTTATTGGAATTGGCTGAAAAGAGAAAGAACACACACATATGTATGTATGTACATAATCAGTTGTGTATAAAAATGTAAACTTATCCAACAGGAAAATAGGAAATGAATGAGATAAGAGGAGAGGCAGTAGTTAGAAGCAAAAAGGACTTTTGAGGAAGGACAAAAATACACAGTAATAATAACTGTGAATGTGAATGTGATACATTTACTCATAAAACAGAAGCAGATAGAATTAATTAGAAACTAGAATCCAATAATATGCTGTTCACAAGCTACATATCTAAAACAGAAAGAGCCACACAGAGTTAAAATTAAGAGCTGAGCAGAGTCTGATAGCTTCAATTGAAATAAAACGATAGATCTCAGACAAATCCAAAGCAAAAAGAGGACGAATTAAAAGACATTAAAAAATGCTAAAAGAGTACCATAGATAATGAGGCTACATCAAAAAAATTTTACAATAAATTTATCTGATAAAATTCTCATTTATTAAATATATGCTCAATATAGAACTGGTCAAATTTTTAAAAATAAGAACCATTTTCCAATTGATAGATGATCAAGGAATATTAAATGGCAGTTTCCAGAAGAAGAAATCAAAGTTATCTATAGTCATATAAGAAAATGTATTATATTATTAAATTACTGCTGATTAGAGAAATGAAAATTTTAAAAAATTCTGAGATATCACTTCATGCCTATCAGAAATGGCAAATCCTTGAAGGGAAAAATAGGAACTGTTAAAAAAAATAGGTATTCTGAACTGGAAGATAGTGTTAAATTCTGACCAAAAGGCAATCAAGCTATGCATACTTCTTGAGCCAATAATACTTTTGCTATGTCTGTATACGAAAGACATCATAAAATAATGGAAAAGGACTTATATAAAATATTTATAGTAAGTCTTTTTGTGTTGGCAAAGAATTAGAAATTGAGAGAATACTTATCAATTGGGCAATGGCTGAACAAGTTATGACATATGATTGTGATGAAGTATTGTGCCATAAGAAAAAATGAGGAAGGTGTTTCAGAAAAAAATATGATTAGAACTATATGAACTGATACAAAGTGAATTGAGAACCAGCATATCATTGTTTACAATAACAGGGACATAATGATGATCAATTGTGAAAGACTTGACTACTCTGAAAAATACGATAATCTAAGATTTTTTTTTTCTGAGGCAACTGGGGTTAAGTGATTTGCTCAGGGTTATACAGCCAGGTAGTGTTAAGTGTCTAAGATCATATTTGAACTCAGGTTCTCCTGACTTCAGGGTTGGTGCTTTATCCAGTGTGCCACCTAGCTGCCCCAATCTAAAATATTTTCAAAAGACTCAATAAAAATTCTATTATGCCCCCCTGCCTCCTCTGCTAAGAGATAACTAGTGAACTCTGAGTTCAAATTGAGGTATATATTTTTACTTCCTTTGTTTTTCTTGATTTTTTGAAATATGCCTAAAATGGAAATATGTATTATATGATTTCACATATATAATTGATATCATTTTGCTTGTCTCCTCAGTAACTCTGGGAAAGTCTGGAAGGAAGGAGAGAATTTGAAACTCAAAATTGAAGAAGAAAAGAATATTCAAAATACATAACAAATTAAAATGTTAAAAATAAAAAGAAGAAACAGCAAGAGTAAAATTTGCCTCCATGGTAACAAGGCAAAAATAATATTAGACAGTATTTTTCTTCATCCTCTATTGGTTTGACTACCTGTGATTCAAGATAAGAATTTAGGGCATCTAAGTTCCCTAAAACACAGTTATCTCATAATATAGTGATCATCCTTTTTTTCTCAGGTCATTAGAAGACATGAGTATCTATCCAGGTAATTAAGAGACTATATAATATAGTGAAAAATGTCCTGTACCTATAAACAGTGGAACTGAGTTAAAAATTGTTACACATTCCCTTGTTACTTATTATCTCAGGCAAGTTTATTATAATTATAATTATTATTAGTTGGAATTTATATAGTATTTATTAATGTTCCAGGTGCTGTGCTAAGTACTTTACAAATATTATCTCATTTTATCCTTAGAATGATCTTGGAAGTTAGGTCCTATTATCATCCTCTTCTTACAGTTAAAAAAATTAAGGAAGGAAATGGTTTAAGTGACTAATTTTAGGTCACACAACAAATAAGTGTCTGAAGCTAAATTTGAATTCAGATTCCAGGCCCAAAGCTCTCCCAGTTGTGTCACTTAGATGCCTGTATTAAAAGTCCTAGGCTTCAGTTTCCTCCTCTGCCAGATGAGAGGGTTATACTAGATAATCTCTGAAGTCCTTTTCAGTTCTATATTCTATGAAGCCTATATCAAGTAAAAGAATTAGTAAAGTATAACAAAATCCACAGCTTGTTTAAAAATTCATGATGGAAATTACTTTTACCTTTAAATCCTTCTATTTTTGTTGGCCTACATTTTTGATTTCCTTCACAGGCTAATTGTACACTGTTTCAAAGTCCGATTCTTTTTGTACAGCAAAATAACTGTTTGGACATGTATACATATATTGTATTTAACTTATATTTTAACATGTATTGGTCAACCTGCCATCTAGGGGAAGGGATGGGGGGAAGGAGGGGAAAAGTTGGAACAAAAGGTTATGCAATTATCAATCCTGAAAAATTACCTGTGCATAAAATTTTTGTAAAAAAATAAATTAAAAACATTTTTTAAAGCTTTAGGGCATGGACTTTGTGGACATCTATTTTGGTTGTTCATAATTTTAAAAATTATTATCATGATATGCTATTATTGTTATTTTAGTCTTTTCTGTCTTGTCTGACCCTCTGTGACCCTATTTGGTTTTTTTCTTGCCAAAGATACCATTTTATTTTGCTATTTCCTTTTCCACTTCATTTTACATATGAGGAAACTGAAGCAAACAGAGTTAATGACTTGCCCAAGATCTCAAAGCTAGTAGTGAGGCTGGATTTGAACTCAGTAAGATAAGTATTCCTGATTCCAGGTCTGCCACTCTTTCCATTGTATCACCTAGCTGCCTCTGTGATATTTTGGATTTTAGCTATGTTCCAAAGAGTTAATGTTACAAGATAAGTAATTTCTTAATAGATAAATGAAACATGACTGTGGTGATAGACAGTTCTAATAAATGAGAGCTGAGAGCTTCCAGTCTCTGTAATAGGGAAGGGAAGACATTTCTCTACAGTGGACTCTCCAAACTTAAGAAGATATTCCCTTATGTGTGTAGAGAATAAGAAAGTACTCCATCCATAATGCCAAAATTATCATTGTAAATGCTTAGTAAGTTATAAATAGGTTGAAGTGGATCCAGTTAAGTCCAGAAATTCTAAATGGAAAAGCACTGTTCACGCCTATTGATAGCATCACAGAGACAAGAGGATTAGTTGCCAAGGGTAGACTTGGGATGCCTCAGCCTGGTTCTATTTGTCAACTTTTATCATAAAACTCTGACATTTAAAAATCTTAACAAAAAAGTGACTATAACCTAGGGCATATATGATCACTGGGCCTTAGAGTGTGACTCCCACAGGAGTTTATACATATAATCTTATGGCTTAGAAGGAGCATAGAATTCTAAGTCAGAAATGAGCAACTCCTTAAATCTAAAGACCCAAAGAGTTTAAGTGACTTTTCTATAATCACACAGGAAAGGAACCAGTCTTCTGTTTCTAAATCCAGCATACTGCTTTCCTCATTGCAATTCTTGGCAAATACCGTCTCATCCTAATTATTCTAATGGCTGGCACAAGCACATTTGGATTTAATTCTCTATTGTTAGTCTACTATGTTAATACTTATATCATGAATATATTTCTAAGGAAAGATTCCTTAATAATTCTTTACTTAATTTTCTCCCTATTTTTCCCATATTTTCACCACAAATAAGGTAGTATTGTATTAATATTAAAGCTTTGTTAAGTGTACATTTTAAATGGCTCCTAGTTCTTTAGTTTTTGTAACAAATATTTCTAAGTCCAAATGAATATTCATATTGTGAGGATTTGATAATGCACAATAAAATTATATTTGCTAATGTATACATAATGAAGCCTTCCTATCTTGAGACAGCTACAGTAATGTAAAAAGTTTGGCAAGTACTTTGAAATAAAGACCAATCAGACTCTGACAATACCATTGGTTGGGTTTGTAGTATTCTCTCGGGAATGAATATGACTGTTGCTTTGAATGATAAAATCATGTGAGGATGTTATCAAAGTAAAGAGTTGCTAGTTCATATTTTTACATCACAAAAAGTCAAGATGAGCTTGAACAAACAAAAGGTGGTTATGGTGGTGGTTATTTCATGTCCAGCTCTTCATGACTATATTTGGGGTTTTATTGCAAAAAAATACTACAGTGGGTTCCCTTTCTTTCTCAGATCATTTTACAAATGAGGAAACTGAAGCAAATGTGATTAGTAAATGCTTGGGGAAGGATTTAAACTTGGGAAGATGAGTCTTCCTTTCCAAGTCTGTACTCTATCTGTTGTACTACCTAGCAGCCCAAGACAGCATGTTGAGTGCTATTAAAATTTTTTGCAAGTTTGTAGAGGTCTTGAGTTCAAATAAAATTTAATGAATCTTCAACTAGCTGAAAATACACCAGTGCAGATGATGCTAACCACCAAAGAAGCAAACCATGAGTGTCCATGAAATAGAGTGAGGATATGAATAATTTTATTATGCACAATTTTATACATAGCAAAATTGAAAATATTTTACTAGTTATAAAGACATTATACTCCTTTTTGTTAATAATACCTTAAGTTCCAAGTATATAGCAACATATTCAATATCATCAAAGGACAATTGTTAAAAAATAAAGGAAAAAATCTCAAATTTCTAAATATAGATGAGATGAAATGAGAGCACAAATTAAGTAATATTTAAATGTGAAGAAGGAAAAGCTAAAAGACTAGAACATGTTTAAAGTCCACAGTTAATAAAAAACTCTTTACATTCTATCTAACAATGAAATGGATCACAAAAATGATATCACTAATTATTTTGAAAACGAAATAGGCACATCTTACTCTAGAATTTCAGAAAGTCCTTTTTAAGTATTGAATAATGAATCCAACTAATATGCTAAAATAGAGGGCTTTTAAAAAGCTAGTATTACATTCTATCATAATATCTGACAGAATATACTATTGTATATTCTTCAAATATCAGAAATACACAGTAAGTTACATAAAAAAAGATATTATTTTGTTTAAGAAAGGAAGATCATCATGGTGGCAGAAGCAATTTCAGAACACTATTAAAGACCTATGAATAATGGGGAAGATAGTGGAACAAGATGAATAAGTAATTTCCAGCTTGCTCTTAATAAATGCAACAGGTGAAGGAAGCACCATGCCAATCATGCTAGAAAAATCCAAGAAGAAACCACAACAGGTCATTTTTTATAGGAAGATAACTAGAAACCTAAAAACACTGGTGAGAGGTTCCATCTAGAAAGGTCTATTCAGAGCCTTCTAACATAGGGGCTAAATTGGGACAGGTGGCTATATTCATAGGGGAAGAAGCAGAGATAGATCTAATATGGAAAATAGTGGAAAGTAGGCAACTGTCACTCTGCTCCCTGAATGGAATTTTTTTTATCAGAATGGACAAAGGAAAGAGATTGAAGCTATATAAAAGGCTAAGTAGCAGAGTCATGCATCAAACACTACATTGGGTCTATTGAGGAGGGAACAGAATGTTTTTAGCAACTTTGTAGCTAACTTGAGTGAGATCTATATTCAGCCCATAAACCTAGATTAGCACCTACATTGAGTAACTAAGACAGGGAGATGAGACCAAGGAAAATCCCATAATTTTGAATCTTTTGAAATTTTCATCTAACAGATAAGAACTAGGACCAGCACTTATCAAATTGAACTCTAACAAGGGGCAAGCCTGAAATTGTGTCTCCTAGATCTAAACTAGGGTCAGGAGCATCATGCAAAGCTCAGATGGGGAGGGATGTTAGTGATCATACTTCACCTTAGATAAAACACTTTAAGGCCCACTAAAATATCCAGGTCTAGCATTCAATATCTAGAGAAAGCAATAACAGGATAACAGACACTGCAGATCAGGAAGAAACAAGATGCTAATATTTTCTTCAAAAGTGCACAAATAAGACCCACATGTTTAGAAGTTACTTTGGAAAAAGAGATGTCTAAGATCCACATCTGCAAGCAAAATCTAAAAAGAAAATAAACAAAAATAACAAAAAAATACAAAACAACAACAACAACAAAAAAAGACCAGTTTCTCTTTTTATCATTCTCTTCAGTCTGACTTCTAACTTTATTATTTAAGTGAAACTGTTTTCTCCAAAGTTATAAATTATTGTTAAATTGCCAAATCCAAAGGCTTTTTCTCAGTTTTTGCTCTTCTTGACTTCTCTGTAAACTTTTGTCATTGTATATTATTTTTTCTTAAGAGTTCCTTCTCACTTCTAAATCATATGAGCAACACAATGGAGAGCTAGAAATTTTCCCTGATACATACAACTGCTCAAAACTCTGAAAAGAAATTTTGTCCCAAACATAAGGCAATTTCAGCTGTCTTAATGGTCTATGACACCCAGAATCCAAAAGATTTTTTAAAAAGCAAATCCAAAACCTGAGCTCACTCAGCATCTCTTGCCCATTTCCCATGCTATTGATAATGACTTGCCTACCATATGCAAAGACACAACACATTATTGCAAGAAAAGTCACCCCAAAATCTGATTGACTCTTTGCACTGCTGTGGAGGCACTATCTTTGCTTCTATATGAAGGAGGCTGTTAAATCTTGTGTACTGACTATTGTTGCTTGGTACTTGGATTCTTACTTTCTGATTTCTTAAAAGTATTTTTCCTTTAATCTGGAAGCTCTGGATCCCAGGAATTTTATCTGAGGATTTCTTTTGAAATGTGCCTGATGATCTTTTTCTATTTTTGTTTTGCCCTCTGATACTAAGGGGCCTGGACAGTTTTCTTTCCTGATTATTTGAAACATGACATAGCCTTTTTTATTCATGTGTTTGATATACTAAAATAATTCTTAGATGATTTCTTCTTAATAGCTTTTTGTAGATCACTTATTTTTCTAGAGATATCTTTCATTTTTTTCTGTTATTCAGTCTTTTAAATCTATTTTAATATTCTTGTCTCATGAAGTCGTTAATTTTTATTTAATCAATCTTAGTTCTCAAGGAACCTATGAGATAAGTTTTTTACATCTCATCTCTTTCAGGAATTCTAGTTGTCTTTAAGCCCTAAATTCCAAATTAAGATTATAACTCAACTTTATCCTTCCATCATCCCACCAACCCAATTACTAAACAACCCCTGCAACAAATAGAAGTCTGCACATATGCAGTGACTACATTACTCGCATTGGTCCATAACACACTTAAGTGTGACCCAAAGAAGATTAAACAGTGGAGGAGAAAAGTGAAAGAGTGATCAATAGCTTAATAGTAAAATTCCAAAGCCTTATCCTAGCAATAATTTTCCTAAAAATCAGTATGTACTAAATTGAAATTAATTATCCAAAAGACAACAAGAATTCTTAAAACAAAAGAATGAAAAAATGGAGAAAAGTGTAAAATATTTCATAGTTTAAAAATTGAACTGGAAAATAGATAAATTTCACCTTAAGTCTATGACACCTGCTTAAGCTCTTTGCTCCAAAAGAACTTGGATATAATGATTAAAGAAAATTATTTTTAAATCATCTAGACATCAGAAGATGGCAAGCTAACACTAGAGAGAACCTATAATTTACCTTCTTGAGAAAAAAAAATTCCTCCCCAAGAATGTACTTGCCAAAATCCAAAATTCTGGACAAAAGAAAAGATATTATAAATAGACAGAAAGAAAGAATTTCAATAGCAAAGAAATATAATCATAATTGCACAACATTGATCAACAAACACTTTCTAAAAGTAGAGAACATGAAACAAAGTATTTTAAAAGACAAAGATCTACAAATAACAGTAATTTACTTAGCAAAACTAAGGATCTTCCTGTAAGTATATATACCTACACACACACACACACACACACACACACGTATGTTTGTATGTATATGTATACACAAATTATCAAAATAAAATCAAGTATTTTATCAAATAGTGCTATTAAAAACTGAGATAAAAAACAACTATTAAATATTAATGTGATAGTTGAAGAAAAATTAAATGTTAGTTAAAATGATTACTCAGACAAGACTATATAAGGATGAATTGTTTATATTTAAATGAAGGGTATCTTTGTATATCTTGCTGTTGGATTTTGTTGGTGATGTTTAAAAATGCTGAGTATTTATGTGGATTTATTTTGTATCCTGCAACTTTGATAAAGTTGTGAATTATTTCTGATAGCTTCTAAGTAGTATCTCTGGGGTTCTCTAAGTATACCATCATATCATCTGCAAAGAGTGATAATTTGGTTTCCTCATTACCTACTCTAATTCCTTTAATATCTTTCTTGACTCTTATTGCTAAGGCTAATGTTTCTAATACAATATTGAATAGTAATGGTGATAGTGGGCAACCTTGTTTCACTCTTGATCTTATTGGGAAAGATTTCAGTTTATCCCCATTACATATGATGCTTACTGACAGTTTTAAATATATGCTCCTGACTATTTTAAGGAATAGTTCATTTATTCCTATATTCTCAAGTGTTTTTATTAGGAATGGATATTGGATTTTGTTAAATGTTTTTTCTACATCTATTGAGATGATCATATGGTTTTTGTTAATTTGGTTGTTGATATAGTTGATTATGTTAATAGTTTTCCTAATATTGAACCAGACCTGCATGCCTGGTATAAATCCTACTTGGTCATAGTGTATCATCTGGGGATGATTTTCTGTAATCATTTTGCTAATATTTTATTTAAGATTTTAGCATCAATATTCATTAGGGAGATTGGGCTATAATTTTCTTTCTCTGTTTTCAACCTACCTGGTTTAGGCATCAGTACCATGTCTGTGTCATAAAAGGTATTTTGTAGGACTCCTTCAACCCCTATTTTTTCAAATAGTTTATATCACACTGGAGTTAATTATTCTTTAAATGTTTGGTAGAAGTCACATGTGAATCCATCTGGTCCTGGGGATTTTTTCTTAGGGAGTTGATTAATAGCTTGTTCTATTTCTTTTTCTAAGATGGGTCTGTTTTTTTTAAATTAATTTTTATAATTATAACATTTTTTTGACAGTACATATGCATAGGTAATTTTTTTTTACAATATTATCCTTCTGTTCTGAATTTTTCCTCTCCTTCCCTCCATCCCCACCCCTAGATGGCACGCATTCCCATACATATTAAATATCTTACAGTATATCCTAGGTACAATATTATATGTGCAGAACCAAATTTTGTTGTTGTTGTTGCAAAGGAAGAATTGTATTTGGAAGGTAAAAATAATCCGGGAAGAAAAACAAAAAAACAAACAAAAAAAATGCTCACAGTTTACACTCATTTCCCAGTGTTCCTTTTCTGGATGTAGCTGATTCTGTCCATCATTGATCAATTGGAATTGGATTAGCTCTTCTCTATGTTGAAGATATCCACTTCCATCAGAATACATCCTCATACAGTATCATTGTTGAAGTGTATAATGATCTCCTAGTTCTGCTCGTTTCACTCAGCAGCAGTTGATGTAACCCTCTCCAAGCCTCTCTGTATTTCTCCTGTTGGTCATTTCTTACAGAACAATAATATTCCATAACATTCATATACCACAATTTACCCAACCATTCTCCAATTGATGGACATCCATTCATCTTCCAGCTTCTAGCCACTATGAAAAGGGCTGCCACAAACATTTTGGCACATACAGGTCCCTTTCCCTTCTTTAGTATTTCCTTGAGATATAAGCCCAGTAGTAGTATGGCTGGGTCAAAGGGTATGCACATTTTGATAACTTTTTGGGCATAATTCCAGATTGCTCTCCAGAATGGTTGGATTCTTTCACAACTCCACCAACAATGCATCAGTGTCCCACTTTTCCCACAGCCCCTCCAACATTCATCATTGTTTGTTCCTGTCATCTTAGTCAATCTGACAGGTGTGTAATGATATCTCAGAGTTGTCTTAATTTGCATTTCTCTGATCAATAGTGATTTGGAACACTTTCATATGAGCGGAAATAGTTTTAATTTCATCATCTGAAAATTATCTGTTCATATCCTTTGACCATTTATCAATTGGAGAATGGCTTGATTTCTTATAAATTGAAGTCAATTCTCTGTATATTTTGGAGATGAGGCCTTTATCAGAACCTTTACCTGTAAAAATGTTTTCTAAGATGGGACTGTTTAACCAATTTGCTTCTTCTTCTGTTAATCTGGGCAAGCTATAATTTTGAAGATAGTCATCCATTTGACTTAGGTTATCAAATTTATTGGCATAAAGTTGGACAAAGTGACTTTTAATTATTGCTCTAATTTCCTCTTCATTAGTGGCAAGTTCTCCTTTTCATTTTTAAGACTAACAATTTGATTTTTCTCTTTCCTTTTTTAAATCAGATTTAGTAATGGTTTGTCTATTTTGTTGGTTTTTTCATAGAACCAACTCTTAGTTTTATTAATTAATTCAATAGGTTTTTTACTTTCAATTTGATTAATCTCTCCTTTTCTTTTTAGAATTTCAAGTTTCATGTTTGTCTGGGGGTTTTTAATTTGTTCCTTTTCTATCATTTTTAGTTGCAAGCCCAATTCATTGACCTTCTCTTTCTCTATTTTATGCAAGTAGGCCTCTAGAGATATAAAATTTCCTCTTAGAACTACTTTGGCTGCATCCCATACATTTTGGTATGACATCTCATTATTGTAATTTTCTTAGGTGAAGTTATTAATTATGTCTATGATTTGCTGTTTCATCCAATCATTCTTTAGCATGAGATTATTTAGTTTCCAGTTTTTTTTTGTTCTATTTTCACCTGGCTTTTTATTGAATGTAATTTTCATTGCATCGTGGTCTGAAAAGGATGTATTTACTATTTCTGCCTTACTGCATTTGAGTTTGAGGTTTTTATGTCCTAATATATGGTCAATTTTTGTATAGATTCCATGAACTGCTGGGAAAAAATTTGATCTCCAACAACAAGACTCAAGAGAAGCAGAAAAAGGTAAGAGGAACTCTTGAGAACTGTATTTCTGTTGTGGATATACAGAAAGTCCACATGTATAATATGATTTTACTGATATAACATAAAAAAGAGAAGTAGAAAGGGAAAAGGGATAGTATTAGAAAATGGGAAAAGGGGAGATAAAAAGAGGGAAACTACATCCCAAGAAGAGGCAAAGAAAATTTACCATATCTGAGGAAATTTAGAGAGGGGGAGGAACATTGTATGAATCTTACTCTCATCAGAGTAGGCTCAAAGAGTTGATAATTGACATATTTGTTTTTCAAAGAATTCTTTCTCACCTCATTAAAAGGGGGGAGAGGAAAAAGGAAAAGGAAAAGAATAATATGGAAAGGGTACGAGAAAGAGGAAAGGACTTAAAAGGAGGGGGGAGCGATACTAAAAAGGGAGGGCTGTGTGACACACGTGGGGCCCATAAGTTTAATATTGGGGAAGAGGTTCCGGGGGACAAGGGGAATAAAAGGATAATCTGGGGATAATATGATGGCAGGAAGTATAAAATTAGTAATTTTAACTGTAAATGTGAATGGGATGAACTCTCCCATTAAGCAGAGGCAGATGGCAGACTGGATCAAAAGTCAGAACCCTACAATATGTTGCTTACAGGAAACACATTTAAAGCAGGGAGATACTTCAGAGTAAAGGTAAAAGGCTGGAGCAGAATCTATTATGCTTCAAGTGAAGTCAAAAAAGCAAGGGTGGGCACCCTTATCTCAGATCAAACAAAAGCAAAAATTGATCTAATTAAAAGAGATAAGGAAGGAAACTATATCCTACTGAAGGGTAGCATAGATAATGAAGCCATATCAATACTGAACATATATGCACCAAGTGGAATAGCATCTAACTTCCTAAAGGAGAAGTTAAGAGAGTTGCAAGAAGAAATAGACAGCAAAACTATAATAGTGGGAGATCTCAACCTTGCACTCTCAGAATTAGATAAATCAAACTACAACACAAATAAGAAAAAAATTAAGGAGGTAAATCTAACATTAGAAAAATTAGGTATGATAGATCTTTGGAGAAAAGTGAATGGTGATAGAAAGGAGTATACTTTCTTCTCAGCAGTTCATGGAATCTATACAAAAATTGACCATATATTAGGAAATAAAGATCTCAAAATTAAATGCAGAAAGGCAGAAATAATAAATGCCTTCTTCTCAGATCACAATGCAATAAAAACTACATTCAATAAGAACTTAGAGGTAAATAGACCAAAAAGTAATTGGAAACTTAATGATATCATCTTAAAGAATAACTGGGTGAAAAAGCAAATTATAGAAACTATTAATAATTTCACCCAAGACAATGATGAGACATCATACCATAATTTGTGGGATGCAGTTAAAACAGTAATAAGGGGAAATTTTATATGTTTAGAGACTTACTTGAATAAAATAGAGAAAGAGAAGATCAATGGATTGGGCCTGCAACTTAAAAAGCTAGAAAAAGACCAAATTAAAAACCCCAAACCAAATACTAAACTGGAAATTCTAAAATTAAAAGGAGGAATCAATAATATTGAAAGTAAAAAAAAAAACTATTGAATTAATAAATAAAACTAAGAGTTGGTTTTATGAAAAAGCCAGTAAAATAGATAAACTTTGGTAAACCTGATCAGAAAAAGGAAAGAGGAAAATCAAATTGTTAGTTTTAAAAATGAAAAGGGGAATCTTTCCAACAATGAAGAGGAAATTAGAGCAATAATAAGGAGTTACTTTGTCCAACTTTACACCAATAAACTTGATAACCTAAGTGAAATGGATGACTACCTCCAAAAATATAGACTTCCCAGATTAATAGAGGAGGAAGTAAATTGCTTAAGTAGTCCCATTTCAGAAAAAGAAATAGAACAAGCTATTAATCAACTCCCCAAGAAAAATCCCCAGGACCAGATGGATTTATATCTGAATTCTACCAAACATTTAAAGAACAATTAGCCCCAATGTTATATAAACTATTTGAAAAATAGGGGATGAAGGAGTCCTACCAAACTCCTTTTATGACACAGACATAGTACTAATACCTAAACCAGGTAGGTTGAAAACTGAGAAAGAAAACTATAGACCAATCTCCTTAATGAATATTGATGCTAAAATCTTAAATAAGATATTAGCAAAAAGACTTCAGAAAATCATCTCCAGGATAATACACTATGAACAAGTGGGATTTATACCAGGCATGCAGGACTGGTTTAATATTAGGAAAACTATTAGTATAATTGACCATATTAATAATCAAATTAACAAAAAACATATGATCATCTTATTAGATGCAGAAAAAGCATTTGATAAAATACTATATCTATTCCTACTAAAAACACTTGAGAGTGTAGTAAGATCAGGAGTGAAACAAAGCTGCCCACTATCACCATTACTATTCAATATTGTATTAGCAATAAGAGTCAAGAAAGATATTAAAGGAATAAGAGTAGGTAATGAGGAAATCAAATTATCACTCTTTGCAGATGATATGATGGTATACTTTGAGAACCCCACAGATTCTAATAAAAAGTTATTGGAAATAATTCACAACTTTAGGAAAGTTGCTGGATACAAAATAAATCCACATAGATCCTCAGCATTTTTATACATCACCAACAAAATCCAACAACAAGAGATACATAGAGAAATTCCATTCAAAACAACTGTCGAGAGTATAAAATATTTGGGAATCCATCTACCAAAGAAAAGTCAGGAATTGTATGAGCAAAATTACAAAACACTTGCCACAAAAATAAAGTCAGATTTAAATAATTGGAAAGGCATTAATTGTTCTTGGATAGGCTGAGCGAATATAATAAAGATGACAATACTCCCTAAACTAATATATTTATTTAATGCTATACCAATCAGACTCCCAAGAAACTATTTTAATGACCTAGAAAAAATAACAACAAAATTCATATGGAAGAACAAAAGGTTGAGAATTTCAAGGGAATTAATGAAAAAAAAAATCAGATGAAGGTGGCATAGCTGTACCTGATCTAAAAATATATTGTAAAGTAGCAGTCACCAAAAACATTTGGTATTGGCTAAGAAATAGACTAGCTGATCAGTGGAACAGGATAAGTTCACAGAACAAAATAGAGTACAACTATAGCAATCTAGTGTTTGACAACCAACTTTTGGGATAAGAATTCATTATTTGAAAAAAATTGTTGGGAAAACTGGAAATTAGTATGGCAGAAAGTAGATATGGACCCACACTTAACACCATATACCAAGATAAGATCAAAATGGGTCCATGATTTAGGCATAAAGAATGAGATCATAATTAGATTAGAGGAACATAGGATAGTTGACCTCTCAGACTTGTGGAGGAGGAAGGAATTTATGACCAAAGAAGAACTAGAGTTCATTATTGATCACAAAATAGAAGATTTTGATTACATCAAATTAAAAAGCTTTTGTACAAACAAAACTAATGCAAACAAGATTAGAAGGGAAGTAACAAATTGGGAAAATATTTTTACAGTTAAAGGTTCTGATTTCTAAAGGCCCCATTTCTAAAATATATAGAGAACTGACTCTAATTTATAAGAAATCAAACCATTTGCCAATTGATAAATGGTCAAAGGATATGAACAGACAATTTTCAGATGATAAAATTGAAACTATTTCCACTCATATGAAAGAGTGTTTCAAATCACTACTGATCAGAGAAACGCAAATTAAGACAACTCTGAGATACTACTACATACCTGTCAGATTGGCTAAGATGATAGGAAAAAATAATGATGAATGTTGGAGGGGATGTGGGAAAACTGGGACACTGGATGCTTTGTTGTGGAGTTGTGAAGGAATCCAGCCATTCTGGAGAGCAATTTGGAACTTTGCCCAAAACTGTGCATATCCTTTGATCCAGCAGTGCTACTACAGGGTTTATATCCCAAAGAAATACTAAAGAAGGGAAAGGGATCTGTGTGTGCCAAAATGTTTGTGGCAGCTCTTTTTGCAGTGGCTAGAAACTGGAAAATGAATGGATGCCCATCAACTGGAGAATGGTTGGGTAAATTAGTATATGAATGTTATGGAATATTATTGCTCTGTAAGAAATTACCAGCAGGAAGAATACAGAGAGGCTTGGAGAGACTTGCATGAACTGATGCTGAGTGAAATGAGCAGAACCAGAGATCACTATATACTTCAACAATGATACTATATGAGGATGTATTCTGATGGAAGTGGATATCTTCAACATAGAGAAGATCTAATTCAGTTCCAGTTGATCAATGATGGATAGAAACAGCTATACCCAGAGAAAGAACACTGGGAATTGAGTGTAATCTGTTTGCACTATCGTCTTTCTACCCAGGTTACTTATACCTTCGGAATCCAATTCTTTTCGTGCAACAAGAAATTTGGTTTTACACACATATATTGTATCTAGTATATACAGTAACACATTTGTATGGGATTGCCTGTCATCTAGGGGAGGGAGTAGAAGGAGAGAGGGGAAATTTGGAAAAGTGAATACACGGGATAATGTTGTAAAAAAATTACCCATGCATATGTACTGTCAAAAAATTATAATTATAAAATTAATTTTAAAAAAAGAAACATTGATGAACCAAAGGGTATGCACAGTTTGATAACTTTTTGAACATAGTTCCAAATTGCTCTCCAGAATGGTTGGTTCCATTCAGAGTTACACCAACAATGTATTAGTGTTCCAGTTTTCCCACATCCTTTCTAACATTTGTTATTATCTTAGCCAATCTGAGAGGTTTGTAGTAATATCTCAGAGTTGTCTTAATTTGCATTTCTCTGATTTAGTGCACTTTTTCATATGATTAGAAATAATTTTAATTTCTTCATCTAAAATTTGTCTGTTCATATCTTTTTACTATTTAGCAATTGGAGAATGGCTTGAATTCTTATAAATTTGAATCAGTTCTCTATATATTTTAGAAATAAGGCCCTTATTAGAGTCTTTCAATGTAAAAATGATTTCCCAATTTATTGCTTCCCTTCTGATCTTGTTGCATTCATTTTACTTGTACAAAACCTTTTTAACTTAATATAATCAAAATTATCTATTTGGTGTTAAATTATGAGTTCCAGTTCTTCACTGGACACAAATTCCTTCCCTCTTCACAGATATGAGAGGTAAACTATCCTATATTTTTCTAAATCTATGTCTAAATTATGAACCCCTTATGACTTTAGATAGTATTGTCAATTTTATTATATTCTCTTGGCCCACCATGAGCACTTGATAGTTTTTCAACTAATTATATCTGACTTTATTTGTGTGGAAAGTGTTTTGTAGTTGTGTTCATATAGTTACTGACTTTCCCTTTCCAAATCAATTCCCAAATATTACTATCAACAATTATTTTGAATGGAATTTCTTTTAGTATCTCTTGCTGCTGAACTTTGTTGATAATATATGAAAACGCTGATGATTTATGTGGATTTATTTTGTATACTACAACTTTGCTTAAGTTGTGAATTGTTTCTAGTAGTTTTTTGGTAGATTCTCTAGGGTTTTCTAAGTACACCATCATATCATCTGCAAAGAGTGATAATTTGGTTTTCTTAGTACCTACTTTAATTCCTTTAATTTCTATTTCATCTCTTATTGCCGAAGCTAGCATTTCAAATACAATATTGAATAGTAATGGTGGTAACGAACAACTTTTTTTTTTTTCTCCTGATCTTAAGGGGCATGGTTCCAGTTTGTCCCCATTACATTTGCTGATGTTTTTAAATAGATGGTACCAATCATTTTAGGGAAAGGTCCATTTATTTGTATACTCTAGTGTTTTTAATAGGAATGGATGTTGGATTTTATCAAATGTTTTTTCTGCATCTATTGAGATAATCATATGATTTTTGTTCATTTGGTTATTTGACATAGTCAATCATGCTAATAGTTTTCATAATTCTGAACCAGCTCTACATTCCTGGTATAAATCCTAGTTGGTTAAATTATTCTGGGAAAGGCTTTCTGTAATCTCATGGCTAATATTTCATTTAAGAATTTTGCATCAATATTCATTAGGGAAATTGGTCTATAATTTTCTTTCTGTTTTCATCCTACCTGGTTTAGCTATCAGCACCACATCTGTGTCATAAAAGGGATTTGGTAGGACTCCTTTCCTTATTTTTTCAAATAGTTTCTACAATATTGGAATTAATTGTTCTTTACATGTTTGGTAGAATTCACATTTAAATCCATCTGGTCTTGGGGATTTTTTTCTTATGGAGTTGATTAATGGGTTGCTCTAATTCTTTTTCTAAGAAGGGATTATTTAAATAATTTATTTCCCTTTCTGTTAACATGGGAAATCTATATTTTTGGAGGTCGTCATCCATTTCACTTAGGTTATCAAAGTTATTGACATATAGTTGGGCAAAATAACTCCTAATTATTGCTCTAATTTCCTCTTCATTGGTTAAAAGTTTTCCTTTTTCATTTTTGAGATTAACAATTTGATTTTCTTCTTTCCTTTTTCTAATCAAATTAACTAAAGGTTGATCTGTTTTGTTGTTTTTTTCATAAAACCAACTCAGTTTTGTTTATTAACTCAATAAATTTCTTATTTTCAATTTTATTAATCTCACCTTTTATTATCTGAATTTCAATTTTGGTATTTAATTGAGAGTTTTTAATTTGTTCTTTTTCTAACTTTTTAAATTGTAAGCTCAATTCATTGATCTTCTTTTTCTCTATTTTATGCGAGTAAGCATCTAAAGATATAAAATTTCCATTAATAACTGCCTTGACTGCTTCCCACAAATTTTGGTATGTTGTCTCATTATTGTCATATTTGTTTTTTCACCCATTCATTGTTTAGGAATAAATTATTTAATTTCCAATTAATTTTTGATCTTTTTTCTCCTGGCCTTACATTGCAAGTGATTTTTATTGCATCATGATCTAAAAAATGTACTTTTTCTGTCTCTAAGCATTTGATTTTGAGGTTTTTATACCCTAACACATGGTCATTTTTTGTCTATGTTCCATGAATTGCCAAGAAAAAATTAAACTCCTTTCTGTCTCCATTCAAATATCTATTATACTTAATTTTTCTAGGACTCTATTTACCTCCTTAACTTCTTTCTTATTTGTTTGTGATTTGATTTATCTAATCCTGAGAGTGCAAGGTTGAGATCTCCTACCATTATAGTTTTGCTGTGTATTTCTTCTTGCAACTCTCTTAACTTCTCCTTTAGGAAGTTAGATGCTATACCACTTGATGCATATATATTTAGTATTGATATTGCTTCATTACCTTTGGTACACTTTAGCAAGATAGTTTCCTTCCTTATCTCTTTTGATTAGATTTTTTTTTTTTTTACTTCACCTGAAGCATAAGATTCTGCTCCAGCCTTTTACCTTTCCACATTCTGCTTTAAATATGTGTTTTTGCTTTTTTTTGTTTTGTTTTGTTTTGTTTTGTTTTGTTTTTTGTAAACAACATATTGTAGTACTGGTGCTTTTAATCCAGTCTGTTATTTGCTGCGGTTTTATGGGAGAGTTCATTCCATTCACATTTACAATTAAAAGAACTAATTCTGTATTTCCTGTCATATTATTTACCCTAAATTATGCTTTTCTCTTTTCTTTCCCTCTTCCCTCCTTCCCAGTATCTTGCTTTGAGGACCTCCTTCAAATAGTCCTGCCCCTTTAGAGCCCTTCCCCCTTTTTTACATTATGCCAAATCTGATGAGACTAAGATTTACACAATGCTCATTCCCCTCCCTTTCCTTCAATTATAATAGGTCTTCATTGCCTATTTGTGAGATGTAATTTCCCTTTTTTTTAAACCTCTTTTTTCCAGTATGATCCTCTTTCCACCTGCAGTTTCTTTTTCATATTATCATAATAAAATCAAATTATACCCACAATCTCTAAGTAGAAATATAGTTTTCAAGAGTTCTTTCCTTTCTACCTTTTTATGCTTCTCTTGAGTTCTGTGTTTGGAGATCAAATTTTTTGCTTAGTTCTGGTCTTTTCATTAGAAATAGATGAAATTCATCTATATCATCTTTTTCCCTAAAAGGTAATGCTCATTTTAGCTGGCTGTCTTATTCTTAGCTGTAATCCAAGTTCCTTTGCCTTTTGGAATATTAGATTCCAGGCCCCTCGATCCTTTCAAGTAGAAGCTGCTAGGTCTGGGTAATCCTAATTGTTGCTCCTTCATATTTAAAATGTTTCTTTCTGGCTGCTTGTAGTGTCTTTTCCTTAGTGTGGTAGTTCTGAAATTTAGTCATGATATTCCTTGGGTATTTGATTTTGGGGTCCCTTTTAAGAATTGATCAGTGAATTCTTTCAATGGCTACCTTACCTTCTGTTCTAAGATATCAGGGCAGTTTTCCTTTATGATTTCCTGTAAGATAATGTTTAGTTTCTTTTTTATCATCATGGCTTTCAAGTAGTCCAATAATCCTTTCTCCTAACCTATTTTCCATGTCAATTGTTTTTCCTAGTAGATATTTCATATTTTCTTTTTTGTTTGTTTGTTTGTTTTATTTGACTGATTCTTGAAGTCTTATTGATTCATTCAGTTCCATTTGTTCAATTCTAATTTTTAGTGTATTATTTTCTTCAGTTACCTTTTTTAGCTCCTTTTATATTTGGCCAATTGAATCATTTTGTTCATTGCATTTTTGCCCCCATTTTGCAAATTTTGTTTCTAAATAAATTGGTATCTTTTTCATATCTTTTTTTTTTTCTGAGGTAATTGGGGTTAAATGATTTTTCCCAGGGTCACACAGTTTGGTAAGTGTCTGAGACCTTATTTGAACTTGGGTCCTCCTGACTTCAGGGCTGGTGCTCTATCCATATATCATATCCATATTCATTTTGTAAGGCATTATATGCTTTTTCCATTTCATCAAATCTATTTTGTAGGTAGTTACATGGTTTTCTCATCCTTTCTTGCAATGATCTCATTTCTTTTCCCCATTTTTTCTAACTCTTCTTTAATATCCTCTATGCAATCTTCCAAGGAAACCTTGCAAAATGGGGACCAGCTTATATCTCCCTTTGGGGCTTCCTCTGGAGTTGATTTGCCTTTTGGAACTTCAGGATTTAAGGTCTGTTGAGATCTCTCAATGGCAAGAGTTTGTTTTTTTTTTTTCTCATTTTTTAAAAGGCTTTTGGTCTGCTCTTAATGAAAAGAAATGACTGTTGCTTTAGTTTGCTCTGGAGCACTTCTGCTGATTGACTTCCAGTGGTGGGTACTCGTGGCTAGCTCCCGCATTTTTCTCAGGCTCAGAGGTTTACAGTTTGCCTTTTGTAGCAAATGTGTCAAACTACCTGCTTGGAACTAGAACAGAGTAGCCTAAGAGGCTTGCAAAAGATTCTCAGGTACATGGAAGCTGTAATGCTCTGATTCTCTGCACCAGCTCCTTGCCCCAATCTTCTGTGCTGCAGTCTGGACTTGACAGACTGGCTCCCTATCCCTTTGAAACAGGCCTGTTTTGAAGTTCTTCCAAGATATTTTCTGCTGGAAATGTGTTGTACTCCAAATATTTGTGGGTTCTTTGACTCTAAAACCAATTTAGAGACTTATTCTACTGTTGGTTTGAGAGAAAATCAGAGGAGGTCACAGAAAGTCATGTCTATTATCCACCCATAGTGGCTCCTTCTTTCAAGATCAAGAGTATGGAGATAAAATGGAAAGAGAAATAACTTACACATGAAATCTGTAGAAACTTTGTCAAGGTTGTTTGCTTCTGCAAATATTTGACTTGTGCAATAGAAATATAGCTTGAGGATTCAGAAGGAAACTAAAAAGGTACATAAATAAATTGGAAGGCCTTTAGTATAATATAGTCCAAATTTCTTTGTTTTTTCTGCCTTATTGGTCAATTGATTTAAAAAGTTGACTATGAATGTTCCTAAAGTCTTCCAGTTAGTCTTCATAAAGATAATTTGTTCTTGAGAGTTCCACTTATAGGGACATAATGTCTTTGAAAAAAGCTTCATAATTGATATGGCCACTATATGGCAGGTTTTCTTGACCTGCCAACAGGGTTTCCTTCTCCTTGTTCTTCATCTCTTCACCCAAGGTAGCAAGCATGTGTTGAAATTAAGCACCCATGATTAACATTGCTCTTCTTGTCAAAGACATGCAACCCCTCAACAAAGTCTTCATAACTTTCCTTGTCCTTGTTGGAAAGTCTGCATTATGAACAGGAACTACTCAAATTTAATTTGTTTTTGCCATTCATTTCTTCATTGCTGGGATTTCCCAGGAACTTCTTGACTTCTGCATTGATTGAGTTGGTAAACACAGCATGTAAGACATCATCAACTTGGTGTAATGTGATCTTGCTTTTGCCAGTCCTGTCAAAGAAAAGAGAAGCCTCCTTGAAGTATGTCATATGTATATGTATAACATTTGATAACAATTAAAAAGAAGAAAAAATCACATTTTAGTATAAGAAATGAAAAAAATCACAAGTGAAGAAGTAAAACATTGTTAGGAAATTATTTTGTCTAAATATATACCATTAAAATGAAAAAATTAAGTAATATAAGTGGATATTAGGCAAAAATGTAATATAATCCAATTAAGAAAATAAGAAATAGAGAAGTTAAATAACACAATTACAAAGAAAATTTAAAATGAACCTGTAAGTGTGTGTATGTGGGAAATATAAGACAGAATCGATTCATAATGTAATCATAGCAGACATTCAAAGGGCAATTAATTTCATTACTATATAAGTTATTTGAAAAAATATCAAAATTTCTTATCAAATTTCTTTGAAGAACAGATAGGTCTTGATGCATAAATCAGGGAGAATCAAAATAAAACTGTAGGGCTGGAGCCAAGATGACAGAGTAGGCACAAGTGACTTTATGATTTTCTCTCATACCCTCATTAAATTCAGCCTCAAAAATAGTGCATGACTGGTAAAATTCATGAAGACTGGAAGTGCAACAACTTACCACATGAAGATAATCTGGAAGATCACCAGAAAAAGTCTGTCTTGAGCGGTAGGAGCAGACCAGCACAAACAGGGATAGAACAAGAGGCTAGCATTTTGAGCAGACCGGGCCAGGGTGGTCTCTGTGGTTGGAAAATTTACAGAGAGGATGCTACCATAGGTTGGCTGCTCTGCTTTGGTTGCAAAGCAGTAGACCAACAGAGAAATTAAAGCCAAAGGTAGAGGGCATTCTAAAAAAAATGCCAGAACCTAAGAGAATCTGGCTATACCCACCCAAAACTGGAAGTCTGTGAATCAACACAGACCACAGCACAACTTTGCAGTTGCATTCTGCAGCATGGGGCTTGCTCAGGGTAGTCTCAAATCTGCATGGCAGAGGGTGCAGCCTGAGACAGCCTTTAATCTTCACAGTGTGGAACTTGGCCTGGGGCAATAGAACTTCCACAGTCTAACTGTACTCCTGGGCAGAAACACTTCTCGTGCTGTGCGGGGTAGGGCAACTACTAATACCCACAGTGGGCTTCTGCTACTCAGCCTCTGCCCCAGGGCAGTTGCTAATCCACACAGCAGGGCTCTTAGCAGAGCACCTCCACAGCTCAGTTGTGTTACCCAGGCCTAAGTCACTTCTAGTGTGAAGTTTTTCCCAGAGCACTTCCCCAGCTTAGCTGTTCTTTGCAGCCCATTGGCAGGATAGTTATTGTCCATATACCTATCCTTGCTTTGCAGAAGAAAGTGGTAACCTCCTTGCCCTGAAGGCAGATCTTAAAGGCTTTTTAAAAATGAGTAAAAAAAAATCAAAAGGATCATCAATAGCTTCTATACAGAAAAAGAGCAGGTTTTCAACCCCGGGGGAGACTAATAGCAGATAGTCTCTGAACAAAACTGCAAAGGGGGATGTAATCTGGTCCCCATCACACAAGGCTCTCCTAGAAGAAACTATAAAAAGTCTTAAAAGAGAACTAGAAGAAAAATGGGGAAAGGAAAGAGAAGCTATCCAAGAGAATAACAACTTCCTGAAATGTGAATTGTAAAAGATAAAGAACTCCTAGGAAAGTAGGATTTGTGAATTGGAAAAGATAAAGAACTCCCAAGAAAATAGGATTTGTGAATTGGAAAAAGAAAGTAACTCAGTTAAAAAAAAAATAGTGAAATGGTAAAAAAATTCCATAGAGCAAAACAACTCATTTAAAAACTCAGTTGGACATATACATAAAGAAGTAAAAGAAAGCTAATGAAGAAAATAACTCATTAAAAATCAGAAGTGAACAAATAGAAATGAATGATTCATTGAGGCATCAAGAATCAATCAAACAAAACCAAAAAAATGAAAAATTGGGAAAACATGTTAATTATCCACTTGGAAAAACAACAACCTGGAAAATAGATTTAGGAGAGATAAACTGAGGATTATTGGACTTCCTGAAAATTATGATGAAAAAAAAAAAAGAGCCTAGATACAGGAAATCATCAAAGAGAGCTGCCCAGATGTAATAGAATCAGAAGGCATTGAAAGAATTCATTGAACACCTTCTGAAAAAGACCCTAAAATAAAAACTCCAAGGAATATTGTGGCTAAATTTCAGAACTATCAGACTAAGGAAATAAATATTACAAACAGCCAGAAAAAAAATTAAATACCAAGGAGCCGCAATAAGGATCACTCAAGATCTAGCAGCTTCCACATTAAAAGATCGAAGGGCTTGGAATCTGATATTCCAAAAAGTAAAAGAACTTGGAATGCAGGCAAGAATAAACTTCCCATCTAAGCTGAGCCTTTTTTCCATGGAAGAAGAAGATGGACACTTAATGAAACAGATGAATTCCATTTATTTCTAAGGAAAAAACCAGAATGAAACAAAAAATTTGCTCTCCAACCATAGGACTCAAGAGAAGCAGAAAAAGGTAAAAAGAACATGAGAACTGTATTTCTGTTGTGCATACACATAAAGAGTACATATATAATTTGATTTTTATGATATAACATCAAAAAGGGAAGTAGAAATGGAAATAGGATAGTGTCAGGAAAAGGGAAAAGGGAAGATAAAAAGAGGGAAACTACATCCCATAAAGAGGCAAAGGAAACCTATCATATCTGAGGGAATTTAGAGAGAGGGAGGAACATTGTGTGAATCTTAAACTCATCAGAGTTGGCTCAAAGAGAAAATTATTATTTTTTTCCAATTATTTTATTTTATTTTAATTTAATTTTATAATTATAACTTTTTTTTTGACAGTACATATGCATGGATAATTTTTTACAATATTATCCCTTTATCCCTTGCACTTACTTCTATTCAGATTTTTTCCCTTCCTCCCCCAACCCCCTCCCCCAGATGGCAGGCAGTCTTATACATGTTAAATATATTTCAGTATGTTCTAGATACAATATATGTGTGTAGAACCGAATTTCTTGTTGCACAGGAAGAATTGGATTCATAAGGTAAAAATAACAGTTTACACTCATTTCCCAGTGTTCCTTTTCTGGATGTAGCTGATTCTGTCCATCATTAATCAATTGGAATTGGATTAGCTCTTCTCTATGTTGAAGATATCCACTTCCATCAGCATACATCCTCATACAGTATCATTGTTGAAGTGTATAATGATCTTCTGGTTCTGCTCGTTTCACTTAGCATCAGTTGATGTAAGTCTCTCCAATCCTCTCTGTATTCCTCCTGCTGGTCATTTCTTATACAGCAATAATATTCCATAACATTCATATACCAGAATTTACCCAACCATTCTCCAATTGATGGACATCCATTCATCTTCCAGTTTCTAGCCACTACGAAAAGGGCTGCCACAAACATTTTGGCACATACAGGTCCCTTTCCCCTCCTCAGTATTTCTTTGGGATATAAGCCCAGTAGTAGTATGGCTGTGTCAAAAGGTATGCACATTTTGATAACTTTTTAGGCATAATTCCAGATTGCTCTCCAGAATGGTTGGGTTCTTTCACAACTCCACCAACAATGCATCAGTGTTCCAGTTTTCCCACAGCCCCTCCAACATTCATCATTGTTTGTTCCTGTCATCTTAGCCAATCTGACAGGTGTGTAATGATATCTCAGAGTTGTCTTAATTTGCATTTCTCTGATCAATAGTGATTTGGAACACTCTTTCATATGAGTGGAAATAGTTTTAATTTCATCATCTGAAAATTGTCTGTTCATATCCTTTGACCATTTATCAATTGGAGAATAGCTTGATTTCTTATAAATTAAAGTCAATTCTCTGTATATTTTGGAGATGAGGCCTTTATCAGAACCTTTAACTGTAAAAATGTTTTCCCAATTTGTTACTTCCCTTCTAATCTTGTTTGCATTAGTTTTGTTTGTGCAGAAACTTTTTAATTTGGTGTAATCAAAATTTTCTATTTTGTGATCAATAATGGTCTCTAGTTCTCCCTTGGACACAAACTCCTTCCTCCTCCACAAGTCTGAGAGGTAAACCATCCCATGTTCCTCCAATTTATTTATGATTTCGTTCTTTATGCCTAAATCTTGGACCCATTTTGATCTTCTGTTGGTATGTGGTGTTAAATGTGGGTCCATGGCTAGTTCCTGCCATACTAATTTCCAGTTTCCCCAGCAGTTTTTGTCAAATAATGAATTCTTATCCCAAGATTTGGGATCTTTGGGTTTGTCAAACACTAGATTGCTATTTTTATTCACTATCTTGCCCTGTGAACCTAGCCTATGCCACTGATCAACTAGTCTATTTCTTAGCCAATACCAAATGGTTTTGGTGACTGTTGCTTTATAATATAGTTCTAGATCAGGTACAGCTAGACCACCTTCACTTAGTTTTTTTTTCATTACTTCCCTTGAAATTCTTGACCTTTTGTTGTTCCATATGAATTCTGTTGTTATTTTTTTCTAGGTTATTTAAATAGTTTCTTGGAAGTCTGATTGGTATAGCACTAAATAAATAGATTAGTTTAGGGAGTATTGTCATCTTAATTATATTCGCTCGGCCTATCCAAGAGCACTGAATGTCTTTCCAATTATTTAAATCTGACTTTATTTTTGTGGCAAGTGTTTTGTAATTTTGCTCATATAATTCCTGACTCTCCTTTGGTAGATATATTCCCAAATATTTTATACTATCGACAGTTATTTTGAATGGAATTTCTCTTTGTATCTCTTGTTGTTGGATTGTGTTGGTAATGTATAAAAATGCTGAGGATTAATGTGGATTTATTTTGTATCCTGCAACTTTGCTAAAATTCTGAATTATTTCTAATAGCTTTTTAGCAGAGTCTTTGGGGTTCTCTAAGTATACCATCATGTCATCTGTGAAAAGTGATAATTTGATTTCCTCATTTCCTACTCTAATTCCTTGAATCTCTCTCTCGGCTCTTATTGCTGAGGCTAGAGTTTCTAGTACTATATTGAAAAGTAATGGTGATAGTGGGCAACATTGTTTCACTCCTGATCTTATAGGGAAAGGTTCTAGTTTATCGCCATTACATATGATGTTTACTGAAGGTTTTAAATATATGATCCTTATTATTTTAAGGAATAGTCCATTTATTCCTATACTCTCAAGCATTTTTAGCAGGAATGGATGTTGGATTTTATCAAATGCTTTTTCTGCATCTATTGAGATGATCATATGGTTTTTATTAATTTGATTATTAATATGGTCAATTATACTAATAGTTTTCCTAATATTAAACCAGCCCTGCATTCCTGGTATAAATCCCACTTGGTCATAGTGTATTATCCTGGAGATGATTTTCTGAAGTCTATTTGCTAATATCTTATTTAAGATTTTAGCATCAATATTCATTAAGGAAATTGGTCTATAGTTTTCTTTCTCAGTTTTCGATCTACCTGGTTTAGGTATCAGTACCATGTCTGTGTCATAAAAGGAATTTGGTAGGACTCCTTTAATCCCTATTTTTTCAAATAGTTTACATAGCATTGGAGTTAGTTGTTCTTTAAATGTTTGGTAGAATTCACCTGTAAATCCATCTGGTCCTGGGGACTTTTTCTTAGGAAGTTGGTTAATAGCTTGGTCTATTTCTTTTTCTGAGATGGGACTATTTAGACTACTTACTTCTTCCTCTGTTAATGTGGGCAAGCTATATTTTTGAAGGTATTCTTCCATTTCATTTAAGTTATCAAATTTATTGGCATAAAGTTGAGCAAAGTAGCTCCTAACTATTGTTCTAATTTCCTCTTCATTAGTGGTGAGTTCTCCCTTTTCATTTTCAAGACTAACAATTTGCTTTTTCTCTTTCCTTTTTTTAATCAGGTTTACTAAGGGTTTGTCTATTTGGTTGCTTTTTACATAGAACCAACTCTTAGTTTTATTAATTAATTCAATAGTTTTTTTATTTTCAATTTTATTAATCTCACCTTTTATTTTTTGAATGTCAAGTTTTGTGTTTGTGTGGGGGTTTTTAATTTGTTCCTTTTCTAGCAATTTTAGTTGTAAGCCCAATTCGTTGGCCTTCTCTTTCTCTATTTTATGCAAGTGGGCCTGTAGAGATATAAAACTTCCCCTTATTACTGCTTTGGCTGTATCCCACACATTTTGGTATGATGTCTCATTATTGTCATTTTCTTGGGTAAAGTTGTTAATTATGTCTATGATTTGCTGTTTTACCCAATCATTCTTTAGTATAAGATTATTTAGTTTCCAATTATTTTTTGGTCTATTTTCCCCTGGCTTTTTATTAAATGTAATTTTAATTGCATTGTGGTCTGAAAAGGATGCATTTACTATTTCTGCCTTACTGCATTTGATTTTGAGGTTTTTATTCCCTAGTATATGATCAATTTTTGTATAGGTTCCATGAACTGCTGAGAAGAAAGTATATTCCTTTCTGTCTCCATTTAGCTTTCGCCAAAGATCTATCATATCAAACTTTTGTAGTATTCTATTTACCTCTTTGACTTCTTTCTTATTTATTTTGTGGTTTGATTTATCTAATTCTGAGAGTGCAAGGTTGAGATCTCCCACTATTATAGTTTTGCTATCTATTTCCTCTTGTAGCTCTCTTAATTTCTCTTTTAAGAATTTAGATGCTGCACCACTTGGTGCATATATGTTTAATATTGATACTGCTTCATTATTGATGCTGCCCTTTAGCAGGATATAATGCCCGTCCTTATCTCTTTTAATTAGATCAATTTTTGTTTTTGCTTGATCTGAGATGAGGATGGCTACTCCTGCTTTTTTGGTTTTGCCTGAAGCATAATAGATTCTGATCCACCCTTTTACTTTTAGTTTGAATGTCTCACCCTGTTTCAGGTGTGTTTCCTGTAAACAACATATAATAGGATTCTGACTTTTAATCCAGTCTTCTAACTGCTTCCTCTTTATGAGGCAGTTTGCCCCATTCACATTTATGGTTAGAAGGACTAATTTTATATTGCTTGCCATCCTATTAACCCCTGCTTATGCTTTTCCCCTTTCCTTCCCTCTTACCCCGCTACCCAGTATTAAACTGGTGAACACCACTTGCTTTTCACAGCCCTCCCTTTTTGGGATCCCTCCCCCACCTTAAAGATCCTCCCCTTATTTTACCCCTTTTCCTCGAAATTTCTGTATTCCCTTCCCCTTAGCTTACTCCTTCTCTTTCACTTTTCAATGAAGTGGAAGAAGTTTCACCATAAATCGAATATGTCTATTGATACACATTATGTTCATCTCCCTCCTTTCTTTCTCTCAGATATAATAGGTTACCTTTGCCTCTTCATGAGATGTAGTACCACCACTTTACACTTTTTTATCATATAATTTCCTTTCCACCTCTAGTTTCTAAGACAAATTGTACACATGTTCTTTACATATTTTTTTTGGCAGAAGTATAGTTCTCAAGATTTCTTTTTATCTTTTTAGAAATCTCTTGAGTTCTGTATTTGAAGATCAAACCATTTATGTAGGTCTGGTTTTTTCATCAAAATAGATGGAATTCATTTATTTCGTTAAATGTCCATCTTCTTCCCTGGAAAACAATGCTCATTCTTGCTGGGTAAGTTATTCTTGGCTGCATACCAAGTTCCTTAGCCTTTCGGAATATCATGTTCCAGGCCCTTCGTTCTTTTAATGTGGACGCTGCTAGATCCTTGGTTATCCTTATTGTGGATTCTCCATATCTGAATTGCTTTTTTCTAGCAGCTTCCAATGTCTTTTCCTTTGTCTGATGGTTCTTGAACTTGGCCACTATATTTCTTGGCATTTTCATTTTAGGGTCCCTTTCAGTAGGTGATTGATGAATTTTTTCAATGTCTATTTTACCCTATGTTTCCAGAACATCTGGGCAGTTCTCTTTGATAATTTCCTCGAAAGTGGTGTCCAAGCTCTTTTTTTCCTCACATTTTTCAGGGAGCCCGATTATTCTCAAATTGTCTCTCCTGGATCTGTTTTCCAGGTCTGTTGTCTTTCTAGTAAGGTACTTGACATTCTTTTCAATTGTTTCATTTATCTGGTTTTGCTTGACTACCTCTTGGTTTCTCCTTGAGTCATTCATTTCTACTTGTTCCAGTCTAATTTTCAATGATGTATTTTCTTCACTCACTTTTTTTTATATCTCTTTGTAATTGTCCAATTGAGTTTTTATCTTCTATGGAATTTTTTTCCATTTTTTCCATTTTATTTTTTAGGGAGCTGTTTTCTTTTTCCAGCTCACTAATCATGTTTTCCTTGGAGTCGTTTACCTTTTCCAGCTCACTAATCTTGTTTCTCAATGATTTGATTTCTTTATCCACTCTGTCTTTGAATGCATGGGATGACTTCTCCAGGCTCTCTTGCCAAGCTTCCCTTTCCTTTTCCCATTTCTCTTCTAGCTCTCTTGTGAGAGCCTTTTTGATTTCCTCTATGAGATTCTTTTGTATTGAGGAGCAGCTCATATCCCTCTTAGGGGATTCATCTGGGGACAGTCTGTTTTTAGTCTCCTCAGTGTTTGAAGTCTGCTCTCTCTCCATACAAAAGGTGTCAATGGTTAGAGCCCTTTTGAACTTTTTGTTCATTTTGTCAGAGTAGGAATCAAAGAAAACAAACTGACAAGAGAAACAATTGGTCTGTTTTGCGGGGGATGGGGCTGGATGGTATTAATGGGCTTCCTCTACAGACTGGGGGTAGGGCAGCAGAGAGTCACTAACAGAACAGCAATGACTGTACTGAGTCTGCGCTCTGAGGCTCTGAGAACGCACTGAGTCAATCCAGGTGGGGGTTGGGGGTGGCCGGGTTCTGAGAGATGCTGGCTTTCTGGGGTTTTAATCTTCACCTCCGGTGTTTACACCCTCTCTGCTGCTCCTGGCTTGTTGCCAAGACAGAGTATCCACTCTGGGGAAAAAGTCTTTTCGCAGAAATGGCAGAGATCGTACCCCTCCCCCTCTGGTCTGAGCTGTGTGAGCTGCCTGTCTCGTTCTGGCTTGCCTGCCCTCAGTCTGCACCCAGTCTGATTGACCCTCCCCCAGCAAACACAGACCTTTTCTGGCGACTTTCAAGGATTTCTTCTCTTGGTGATCACCTGTGGATCTCTTTCTGGGTCAAGCATTAAGTCTGAGGCTTGTCATGAAGTAAGTTCTGAGAGAAAACGAGGAGCTCAAGCAGCTGTCTGCCTCCACACCGCCATCTTGGCTGGAAGTCCCAAAGAGAAAATTATTGACATATTTGGTTTACAGAGAAACTTCTCTCACCTCATTAAAATATGGGAGAGGAAAAGACAAAAGGAAAAGAGTAATAAGGCAAGGGTACAAGAAAAGGGAAGGAATTCAAAGAGGGGTGGGAAGGATCCTAAAAAGGGAGAGGTGCTTGATACAAGTGATGCCATAAGTGAGAAAGGGGATAAGGGGAGCAAGAAAAAGAAAAGCTTAATCTGGGGATAATAAGATGGCAGGAAATACAGAATTAGTAATTTTAATCATAAATGTGAATGGGATAAACTCTCCCATAAAGTGGAGGTGGATAGTAGACTGGATCAAAAGTCAGAACCCTACAATATGTTGTTTACAGGAAACACATTTAAAGCAGGGAGATATATACAGAGTAAAAGTTAAAGGCTGGAGCAGAATCTATTGTGCTATGTTTCAGGTGAAGTCAAAAAAGCAGGGATAACCATCCTTATCTCAGATCAAGCAAAAGGAAAAATTGATTTAATTAAAAAAGATAAGGAAGGAAACTATATCCTGCTAAAAGGTAGCATAGACAACGAAGCCATATCAATACTAAGCATATGTGCACCAAGTGGAATAGCATCTAACTTCCTAAAGGAGAAGTTAAGAGAGTTGCAAGAAGAAATACACAGCAAAAATATAATAGTGAGAGACCTCAACCTTGCACTCTCAGAAACAGATAAATCAAACCACAAAACAAATAAGAAAGAAATTAAGGAGGTTAATAGAACATTAGAAAAATTAGGTATGATAGATCTTTGGAGAAAACTGTGGTGATAGAAAGGAGTATACTTTCTTCTCAGTAGTTCATGGAACCTATACAAAATTGACCATATATTAGGACATCCAGACCTGAAAAATTAAATGCAGGAAGGCAGAAATAGTACATGCTTTCTTTTTACATCACCATGCAATAAAAACACATTCAACAAAAAGTTAGGGATAAATAGACCAAAAAGTAATTGGAAACTAAATAATCTCATCTTAAAGAATGATTGAATGAAACAGCAAATTTATACACAATTAATAATTTCACTCAAGATAATGACAACAATTAGACATCATACCAAAATTTGTGGGATGCAGCCAAAGCAATAACGAGGTGAAATTTTATATCTTTAGAGGCTTACTTGAATAAAATAAAGAGATCAATGAATTGAGCTTGCAACTTAAAAAGCTAGAGGAAGACCAAATTAAAAATCCCCAAACAAATACTAAGCTTGTAATTCTAAAATTAAAAGGAGAAATTAATAATACTGAAAGTAAAAAAAGAACTATTGAATTAATAAATAAAATTAAGAGTTGGTTTTATGAAAAAACCAATAAAATAGATAAAACTTTGGTAAATCTGATTAGAAAAAGGAAAGAAGAAAATTAAATTGTTAGTCTTAAAAATGAAAAGGGAGAACTTTCCACCAAACAAAGAGGAAATTAGAGCAATAATAAGGAGTTACTTTGCCCAACTTTATGCCAATAAATTTTATAACCTAAGTGAAATGGATGACTACCTCCAAAAATATAGGCTTCCCAGATTAACAGAGGAGAAAGTAAATTGCTTAAACAGTCCTATTTCAGAAAAAGAAATAGAAAAAGCTATTATTCAACTGCCAAAGAAAAAATCCCCAATATCAGATGGATTTACATGTGAATTCTATCAAACATTTAAAGAACAATTAACTCCAATGCCATATAAACTATTTGAAAAAATAGGGAATGAAGAAGTCCGACCAAATTTCTTTTATGACACAGACATGGTACTAGGTAGGTTGAAAACAGAGAAAAAAAATTATAAACCAATCTCCCTAATGGATATTGATGCTAAAATCCTAAATAAGATACTAGCAAAAAGACTACAGAAAATCATCCCCAGGATACTACACCATGACCAAGTAGCATTTATACTAGGAATGTAGGGTTGGTTCAATATTAGAAAAACTATTAATATAATTGACCATATCAATAACCAAATTAACAAAAAACTTATGATCATCTCAATAGATGCAGAAAAAGGATTTGATAAAATCCAACATTCATTCCTATTAAAAACACTTGAGAGTTTAGGAATAAATGGACTTTTCCTTAAAATAATCAATAGCATCTATTTAAAACCATCAGTACGCATCATATGTAATGGGGATAAACTAGAACCTTTACCAGTAAGATTAGGAGTGAAACAAGGTTGCCCACTATCACAATTACTATTCAATATTGTATTAGAAATGTTAACTTTGGCAATAAGAGTTGAGAAATAGATTAAAGGAATTAGAGTAGGTAATGAGGAAACCAAATTATCATTCTTTGCTGATGATATGATGGTATATTTAGATAATCCCAGAGATTCTACTAAAAAGCTATTAGAAATAATCCACACCTTTAGCAAAATTGCAGGATACAAAATAAACCCACATAAATCATCAGCATTTTTATATATCATTAACAAAATCCAATAGCTAAAGATACAAAGAGAAATTCCATTTAAAGTAATTGCTGATAGTATAAAATATTTGCAAATCTATCTGCCAAGGGAAAGTTAGGAACTATATGAGCAAAACTACAAAACACTTTCCACACAAATGAAGTCAGATCTAACTAATTGGAAACCTATTTAATGTTCTTGGATAGGCAGAGCAAATATAATAACGATGATAAAACTACCTAAACTAATCTTTTTACTTAGTGCTTTGCCAACGAGACTCCCAAAAACTATTTTAATGACCTAGAAAAAATAACAAAAAATTCATCTGGAAGAACAAAAGTTCAAGAATTTCAAGGGAACTAATGGAAAAGAAAATCAAATGAAGGTTACCTAGCTGTAACAGATCTAAAACTATAATATAAAGCAGTGGTCATCAAAATCATTTGATATTGGCTAAGAAATAGTCTAGTTGATCAGTGGAATAGGTTAGATTCAAAGGACAAAATAGTCAATAATTTTAATAATCTAGTCTTTGACAAAGCTAAAGACCCCACCTTTTGGGATAAGAACTCACTGTTTGACAAAAACTGCTGGGAAAATTGGAAATTAGTATGGCAGAAACTAGGCATTGACCCACAATTAACACCATATACCAAAATAAAGTTAGAATGGGTTCATGACCTAGGCAGAAAGAATAAGATTATAAATAAATTAGAATTACCTTTCAGACTTGTGGAGGAGGAAGGAATTTGTGACCAAAGAAGAATTAACATCATTATTGATCATAAAATAGAAAATTTTTATTATATCAAATTGAAAAGTTTTCTACAAACCAATCTAATGCAGACAAGATTAGAAGGGAAGCAATAAACTGGAAAAACATTTTTACGGTAAAAGATTCTGATAAAGGTCTCATTTTCAAAATATATAGAGAATTGACTCTAATTTATAAGAAATCAAGCCATTCTCCAATTGATAAATGGTCAAAGGATATTTCTAGCCATATGAAAAGATGCTCCAAGTCATTATCAATCAGAGAAATGCAAATTAAGTCAACTCTGAGATACCATTACACACCTGTCACATTGGCTAGAATGACAGGTTAGAATAATGCAGAATGTTGGGAGGAGATGTGGGAAAACTGGGACACTGATACATTGTTGGTGGAATTGTGAATACAACCAGCCATTTTGAGAGCTATTTGGAACTATGCTCAAAAAGTTACCAAATTGAGCAGTTACTACTGGGCTTATATCCCAAAGAAATACTAAAGAAGGGAAAGGGACCTGTATGCGTTTTTGACAGCCCTATTTGTAGTGGCCAGAAACTAGAAACTGAGTGGATAGCCATCAGTTGGAGAATGGCTGAATAAATTGTGGTATATGAATATTATGGAATATTATTGTTCTATAAGAAATGACCAGCAGAATGATTTCAGAAAGGCCTGGAGAGACTTACATGATCTGATGCTGAGTGAAATGAGCAGGACTAGGAGATCATTATATACTTCAACAACAATACTATATGATGATCAATGTGATAGACGTGGCTCTCTTCAACAATGAGAGGAACCAAATCAGTTCCAATAATGCAGTAATGAATAGAACCAGCTACACACAACAAAAGAACTCTGGGAGATGACTATGAACCACTACATAGAATTCCCAATCCCTCTATTTTTGTCCACCTTCATTTTTTATTTCCTTCACAAGTTAATTGTACACTATTTCAAAGTCTGATTATTTTTGTACAGCAAAATAACTGTATGGACATGTATACATATATTGTATTTAAATTATACTTTAATATATTTAACATGTATTGGTCAACCTGACATCTGGGGGAGGAGGTGGGGGGAAGGAGGTGAAAAATTGGAACAAAAGATTTTGCAATTGTCAATGCTGAAAAATTGCCCAAGCATATATCTTGTCAATAAAAAAGCTATATTAAAAATAAATACTTCCTAGCTGAAAAAAAAAAACAAAATAAAACTGTAGACCAATTTTCCTAGTAAATAGTGATGTAAGCATTTTAATAAAATATCAACAAAGAAGGTAAAATACCATATCACTAAAATTAAGCCACATAACCAAGTTGGCTTTATAATTCAGAACTGGTTTTATATTAGAAAAATTACATTCTGAACCATATTAATAAAAATCAGCAAAAATATGTTATTTTGTGTCTAGATAAAGAAAAAATTTTGGACAAAGAGCACTTTTTCTGTCCAAAATAAAAAAAAATAGGAATAATGCATCCTTTTAAAAAAATATAAATAGTATGTATTTAAAACTTAGAGCTCTTACTATTTGGAAGAGAGATAAACATATCTATTAAAATTGAGTCAGAGGTGAAAAGAGCATGTTTATGATTTGGCATAGTACTAGAAATGCTCACTACAGGAAAAACAGATCAGAAAAGAAATTGGTGTGATAACAAGTAGAAACAATAACAAGAAGAAACAAAATCATCACTTTTTATAGATGATATCATGGTTCACTTAAAGAATCTTAAAGAATCAACTAAAATTATTTGAAACAATAATTCCAGCAAGATTTAAATAGGCTATAAAATGTTTTTAAAATCATGAGATGCCAATAATATCCAGCAACAATTATTGCAGTATGTATATAATAATAGGGAGGCTTCTTTCTAAGATCCACAAAAGAATTATAGAAATTCAACAAAAAAATTCTTTTATTTAATTTTTTCATAATAGCCTTTTATTTTCAAAATACATGCAAAGATAGTTTTCAACCTGTCCCCTTGCAAAATCTTGTGCTCCAATTTTTTCTCTCTTCACTCCACCCTTCCTCTAGACAGCAAGTAATCCAATATAGGTTAAACATGTATAATTCTTCTATATGTATTTCCACATTTATCATGCTGCACAAGAAAAATCAGATCCAAAAGGGGGGGGAAATGAGAAAGAAAAAAACAAGCAAAGATTAACAAAAAAGGTGAAATACTATGTTGTGATCTATATTCAGTCCCCAAAGTCCTCTTTCTAGATGCAGATGATTCTCTCCATCACAAATCAATTGGAATTGAACTGAATCACCATTAATCATCACATAATCATTTTGTTCCTTTATACACCGGGTTTTTTATGCTATTCACTTCATTTATCATTGGTTCACCTGAGTCTCCCCAGGCCTTTCTGAAATCATTCTGCTATCATTTTTACATACCATAACTTATCCAGTCATTCCCCAGCTGACAGATATCCACTAGTTTCCAGTTACTTGCCACTAGAAAAAGGTCTGCAACAAACATTTTTGCACATTTGGGTCCTTTTCCCTTTTTTATGATCTTTTTTGGGATATAGGCCAGTGGAGATATTGCTGGATCAAAGGGTATGCACAGTTTGATATGGTTGGATCAGTTCACAATTCCATCAACAATTTATTAGTATCCCAGTTTTTCCACATCCCTTCCAACATTTATTGTTATCTTTTCCTGTCATATCAGCCAATCTGAGAGCTATGTAGTGGTATCTTATAATTGTCTTAATTTGCATTCCTCTAATCAATAGTGATTTATAGCATTTAAAAATTCTTTAAAGAAATAAAGCACACATAAATAAATGGGAAATATTATTCACATAATAAAAATTACAATACTACCTAAATTATTTTATTTATTTAATGCTATACAAATAAAACTATCAAAGAATTAGCTAAAGAATTAGAAAAGTAATAAAAAGTCAATATCAAGAAGAGTAAAGAAAAGAAATAGGAACAAAGGAAGAATAGTAATACCAAATGACAGTCTGAGAATGTTTGTGCTTCATGGTATCTGTCAGATAACAAGAAAAAAAAGGATGTTAGTATTCAAATCATCAGCTATTGCCATAGGAAATGTGGCAATATGGCAAGTCAGGAAGATAAGGTTATCACTGATAAAATTTTGTATCAGAAAAAACTTCTAGATTTTCAAGCATCCTGAGAATGATATGGATAGATATAGTGAAGCTATAATAATAATAACTTACATGTCTGACCTAATAACATTCATAGAATAAGGCCTCTGAGTCAACATATGATCCTGTTTAGCACTAGGCATAAAGCTGTCACCATGGTGTTTGGGAATCAACATGATTTTTTGATTCTAGGGGTTCCAAGAAACATCAGCTATACAAATAACCTGTCCTCTCTCCTCATCCTGAGGCACTCAGGCTATATATCACAAGGTCAATGAGATCAAATTAACACTTGGTACTTCTGGCCTCAAGGCACATGATCAGTGGAAAGTGACCTTCAAAAAACAGGTTGGACAAGTCCCCATGATGACATAAAGACATTCCATTGGTTATGGACATCTATTTGATTCTTCAATTCCCACTCTCCCTTCGGTTCAGACAACCACAAATACCTCTTATTCAATATGGACATCCCAGCAAAGTTGCTATCAGTTGGGCCCTTGATATGTCTCATTTAAATAAATTTGGCTCTCTGAGAACTGGTCTATGTTCCCAAAACTTTTTTTTTCCTTTTTGCTCAAACATGTCATTTAAAAAATAATCTATAACACCAAACCAATCCAGCAACATTAGGGAATGATGGGATATGGTCTTGAACTTCACAGATTAATTATCCAGGCTTAAATGCCATTCAGTTCAGTATGTAACTAAAAGAATCCCAAGAATTCAATGATATAAATTATATTTTTAGAGCCATGAATGACGTGAGTGAAACAGTACAGTAACTAAAGATAGCTCTAGTTTGTTTTTCCATGATTTGAAACAGAAAAGTTCATTGTAGGCTAAAGTTATTGAATGTTATGATCGCATATATATTGAAGTGGTATTAAGAGTAGTCATTCAGTCTTTGCGGATGATATGATGGTATACATAGAGAACCCCAAAGATTCAACTAAAAAGCTATTAGAAATAATCCACACCTTTAGAAAAGTTGCAGGATACAAAATAAATCCACATAAATCATCAGCATTCTTATATGTCACTAACAAAGTCCAACAGTTAGAGTTACAGAGAGAAATTCCATTTAAAGTAACTACTGATAGTATAAAATATTTAGGAATCTATCTGCCAAGGGAAAATTAGAAACTATATGAGCAAAACTAAAAAAACACTATCACACAAATTAAGTCCAATCTAACCAATTGGAAAAATATTAAATGCTCTTGGATAGGGCGAGCAAATATAATAAAGATGACAATACTACCTAAACTAATCTATTTATTTAGCTCTATACCAATCAGACTCCCAAAAAACTATTTTAATGACCTAGAAAAAAAACAACAAAGTTCATATGGAAAAACAAAAGGTCAAGAATTTCAAGGGAATCAATGAAAAAACAATCAAATGAAGGTGGTCTAGCTATACCAGATCTAAAATTATATTATAAAGCAGTGGTTACCAAAACCATTTGGTATTGGCTAAGAAATAGACTAGTTGATCAGTGGAATAAGTTAGGTCCAAAGGACAAAATAGTCAATAACTATAGCAATCTAGTATTTGACAAACCCAAAGATCCCAACTTTTAGATAAGAATTCACTATTTGACAAGAACTGCTGGGGAAACTGAAAATTAGTATGGCAAAAATTAGGCATGGACTCACACTTAACACTGTACACCAAGATAAGATCAACATGGGTCCATGATTTAGGCATAAAGAATGAGATTATAAATAAATTAGAAGAACATAGGGTAGTTTACTTCTCAGACCTGTGAGGAGGAAGGAATTTGTGACCAAAGAAGAACTAGAGATCATTATTGATCACAAAAAAGAAATTTTTGATTATATCAAATTAAAAAGCCTTTGTGCAAACAAAACTAAGGCAAACAAGATTAGAAGGGAAGCAATAAACTGGGAAAACATTTTTACAGTCAAAGGTTCAGATAAAGGCCTCATTTCCAAAATATATAGAGAATTGACTCTAATATATAAGAAATCAAGCCATTCTCCAATTGATAAATGGTCAAAGGATATGAACAGACAATTCTCAGATAAAGAAATTGAAACTATTTCTAGTCATATGAAAAGATGCTCCAAGTCATTATTAATCAGAGAAATGCAAATTAAGACAACTCTGAGATACCACTACACCTCTGTCAGATTGGCTAGAATGACAGGGAAAGGTAATGCAGAATGTTGGAGGGGATGTGGGAAAACAGGGACACTGATACATTGTTGGTGGAACTGTGAATACATCCAGCCATTCTGGAGAGCAATCTGGAATTATGTCCAAAAAGTTATCAAACTGTGCATACCCTTTGATCCAGCAGCGTTGCTACTGGGTTTGTATCCCAAAAAGATCTTAAAGAAGGGAAAGGGTCCTGTATGTGCAAGAATGTTTGTGGCAGCCCTGTTTGTGGTGGCCAGAAACTGGAAAGTACGTGGATGCCCATCAATTGGAGATTGGCTGAATAAATTATGGTATATGAATAATATGGAATATTATTATTCTGTAAGAAATGACCCACAGGATGATTTCAGAAAGGCCTGGAGAGACTTATATAAACTGATGCTGAGTGAAATGAGCAGATCATGATATACTTCAACAACAATACTGTATGATGATCAATTCTGATGAATGTGGCCCTCTCCAACAATGAGATGAACCAAATCAGTTCCAATAGAGCAGTGATGAACTGAGCCAGCTACACTCAATGAAAGAACTCTGGGAGATGGCTATGAACCACTACATAGAATTTCCAATCCCTCTGATTTTGTCTGCCTGCATTTTGGATTTCCTTCACAGGCTAAATGTATACTATTTCAAAGTCCGATTCTTTTTGTTCAGCAAAACAACTGTTTGGTCATGTATACATATATTGTATTTAATTTATACTCCAACATATTTAACATGTATTGGTCAACCTGCCATCTGTGGGGGGGGGGGGGAGGGAGAGAGGAGAGGAAAAATTGGAACAAATGGTTTGGCAATTGTCAATGTTGTAAAATTACCCATGCAAATATCTGGTAAATAAAAACTATTAGATATGAAAAAAAAAAGCTAATGACAACAGCCGTTCTAGGATGATTATTATTAGCTGATCGTGGACAATACTATCATTAAAATACTTTTTGTTGTCATTGAAGTTAAAACTCAGGCAAGTCTCTGGAAATGTCACTTTTGCTTTTGTTGTTTTTGCAGAAATGCTGTACTAAGTTCTTAGGTCAAAATATTTTTCTTTTTCTGTTTTGAAACTTTATTTGAGAACCAATATTTCAAAAGAAGTAATGATTTATTACAAATTCCTTAGTTCCAGTCACATAAATAAACCACACCAGATTCAAAAAAACCCAAAAAAACAACAACAGCAACAAAAAAACCACTAGTGTGCTATAAGAAATGAAAAGCAGTATGCTTTCAGAAAAACCTGGCAAGACATGTAAATTGAGGCAAAATAAAGTTAGCAGAGACAGAAAAATATTGTACACAGAAAGAGCACTATTATATAATGCTCAACTGTGATTGACTTAACTATTCTCATCAGTATACTGATTCAAGAAGATTCTGAAGGACTTGTACTATCCACCTTCAAAAAAAAAAAAAAAAGAACCGATGGAATATGAATAAAGGTCAAAGTATAATTATTAAATTTTCTTTATTTTTCTTGTTTAAAAAAAAAGAGTAGTCATTCAGAATCTATTTGTTACAAACAATCATTTCCATAATAGAAGTAGGGACAATGGAATTTGTTACAGCCATACATTGAAGAAGGATGGAATTTCCATGGAATGGATAACAGACAATGGATGATTCCTTTTACTCTTGATATTTCAAATCCTCATTGATTCAAGTTATTTATTCCTATGCAACCTAGGACACATAGGAATATACTTTGAATAAATGGTTTTAATAATATCATATATCATATTTTATATAATATATTATTTATATTATATTATGTTATTTATATATGTTATACAATATACAATATAACAATAACTATCTAATTCAAGAAAAAATATACAATAATAGAGGAAATTTTATTATGAATGTACAGCTTTTCTTTGCTTCCTTATAGGTTGTTCATTTTTTCTCTGCTGCATACTTTTTTTTTTTGCTTTATTCTTCCCCCCCTTTCATTCCCTTCCCCCCTTCTCCAAGCAGAGTATGGTTAAGCACAGATATTTATATATACATAGATAGATTAAAAACTCATGCACATGTAAATGCTCTCATATATATATGTAAATGTGTATACATAGCTATAGATAGATAGATATATACATATATATTCACATCCACCCACACATAGACTCATACACATATACTTATATTTATTTGCACACATATATAAAACAACATGCATACATATCTATAAAACTCACATACATGTATATATATGTATATATATATATACACACATACATGTATTTACTTATAAGTAAACATGCATCTAAAATATTACTATGGCTGACATATAGTATAGATTTCTCTCTTGATTGAATCTAAGTTTTACTTTGTCTAAGATCAATTACTACTAGCTCTACTTTTTTCTTTTAATAAATTGTACTCTTGAGCCTGTTGTAGTGTTTGTGTATATCTCTTCTTTCCTAACCCTGCTAACTCTTCTACTTTAATTCTACTCCTTAGTTTGCCTTGCTTTCCCTTAACCTCACTCATCCATGAATCCTTCTTTTGTCTTCTTCACCTACCCTTTCTTTTCCACACACCCATCCCTCCCCCTTAATTTATTTATAGATTTTGGAAGGCGCTATACTTTTTATGGCATATATATAGAATTGCTTATTTAACCTTTTTCTGATGTGAGTAGTTTTTCAAATTATGAGCCTTCTTCTCCCCTCTAATGACTCTGTGTCTGTTCTTCTTCTTCTTTTTTTTTGCATTCATCTTTTTTATTATGCAGTATTAATACAATAAAAATAAACAATATGACAAAAAATTTTAAATTATTTTAAACCTACCATTGACAAAACCCTTGAAAGCTTTAAGAAATACTGGTTTGCTTTAAAAAATATATATACATATAATTCCTATTCCATTATCCATAGTTATTATTGATGAGAAAATATTCTTTTATATCTGTTACTTAAACAGAAGGTTAATATTTCTAATGGAAAATATTAATCCCAAAATTTGAGTTTTACCTACAACTTCAGCATTTATTACAAAATAAAAATAAAATAAATTTAACATATGTATTTTTAAAAATTTTATTTATAAATTTTTTTGACAGTATATATGCATGAGTAATTTTTTTTATAACATTATCCCTTGTATTCATTTTCCACATTATCCCCTCCTCCCTCTACTCCCTCCCCTTGATGACAGGAAATCCCATATATTTTACATGTGTTACAATATAACCTAGATACAATATATGTGTGTAAATACCATTTTCTTGTTGCACATTAAGTATTAGATTCTGAAGATATAAGTAACCTGGGTAGATAGTAATGCTAACGATTTACATTCACTTCCCAGTGTTCCTTCTCTGGGTGTAGTTGTTTCTATTCATCATAGATCAACTGGAAGTGAGTTGGATCTTCTTTTTGTTGAAGATATCCACTTCCATCAGAATACATCTTCATACAACATTGAAGTGTACAGCGATCTTCTGGTTCTATTCATTTCACTCAGCATCAGTTCATGCAAGTCTCTCCAAGCCTCTCTGTATTCCTCCTGCTGGTCATTTCTTATACAGCAATAATATTCCATAACATTCATATACCAGAATTTACCCAACCATTCTCCAATTGATGGACATCCATTCATCTTCCAGTTTCTAGCCACTACAAAAAGAGCTGCCACAAACATTTTGGCACATACAGGTCCCTTTCCCCTCCTCAGTATTTCTTTGGGATATAAGCCCAATAGCAGCAATGCTGGATCAAAGGGTATGCACAATTTGATAACTTTTTGGGCATAGTTCCAAATTACTCTCCAGAATGGTTGGATTCTTTCACAGCTCCACCAACAATGTATCAGTGTCCCTGTTTTCCCACATCCCCTTCAATATTCATCATTATTTGTTCCTGTCATTTTAGCCAATCTGACAGGTGTGTAGTGGTATCTCAGAGTTGTCTTAATTTGCATTTCTCTGATCAGTAGTGATTTGGAACACTCTTTCATATGAGTGGATATAATTTCAATTTCATCATCTGAGAATTGTCTGTTCATATCTTTTGATTTGATTCAATTGGAGAATGGTTTGAACAATTGGAGAATGGTTTGATCTGTTCTTCTTCTGCACCTTATTTGTATAACAATTTCTATTTTTTTCTTTTCCTAGGTCAATTTTGCTTTTTAAAGTAAGATCATACTCAACTTGACTCAATCTTTCTCTTGCGCTACCAATTGCTGATGTTAGTCTTAAACATATGGTATATCTTTCCATGTAAAAACCATGAAAATTTGTCCATGTTAAGTTTCTTGAAATTAATCTTGGATATTGGTTCTTAGATTTTAAATTTTTTGTTGAGTTCAGGTTTGGTTGAAAGTCCCAAAAATCTGCAAGTTTGTTGAATACCCTTTTTAAAATTCAATATTACAGATCATTTTTCTGGATATGATATTTTGGGCACAGTAATCTTTTGATTACTGATATATAAGCACGTGTGGTCTTTTATAACAGCTGTTGTTAAGTTCTATATAACTCTAATAGTAGCTTCAGCATATTTGAATTTTTTTCTTGTTTCTTAGAAATTTTTCTCTTTGATTTGGGAGTTTTCATGTTTGGCAATAATATTCCTTTGTGTTTTCCACAAAGAATTTCTTTGAGGTAGTGAACAGTAGATTTTTTCTATTTCTACTTTCTCCTCACGTTCTATCACTCTGGGAAATTTTTCTTGGATTATTTCTTGCATTATTTTGGTCAAGGTTCTTTTTTTGGCCACAGCTTTCAAGTACTTCAAATATTCTTTTATTTTATTTTGATCTATTCTCCAGATCTGTTGTTTTTCTTATAAGATGTTTCACATTCTTTTGTATTTTTTTCCCCATTCTTTATATTGTTTTGTTATTTCTTGGTCTCGTATAGTTTCCCCTTGCCCATTTCTGATTTTCAGAGTTATTTTGATTTTTAAAACTTTATATATATTTTTTCTCATTGGTTAACTTCTTTTTTGTGATATTCTTGTTTTTCTTGGATTATTTTTTATTTTTTCCTTCAATGTCTCTCATTTGATTTTTAAAGTTGTTGGTTTTTTTTTTTTTTTTTTTTGTTTTTTTGAGTTCTTTCTGGGCAGGAAGCCATTTAACATTATTCTTTAGGGAAGAAGAAGCTTATTTTACTTCAGTGTCCTCTCAAAATGAATCCTGTTTTTTCCTGTTCCCACAGCAAATTTCCATGGTTGGGTTTTTCTTTGATGATTTATTTTTTAAATGAAAAGTATTAGTGTAAGCACCTCTAATCATAGGGTGGGAAAATGGTGCCTCTACCTTCACGTTAGCTCTCCCCTTTGACCTGTAACCCCAAACCAAAAGCTCCACTTTCCTGCAAGTGCCAGCTGCCAACAGTAACCCTGCCCCACTGCCTCTACACTCGACAGGTGTGCTGACTTAGCAGCACAGCTGGACCTGGCATTCCTTAACAGCCAAGGTTCTCTCAATCTTCCCATACTTTGACCCCCAACTCTGTATGCAGTCAGGAAGATGAGAGTTTCTATGGTTCCTGTAGAGGCTCCAGCCAAATTCAGTTAGTTTCAGGGTTTCCCGCTCCGTGTTTCTGTGGAGGTAGCCTAGAGATATTTACACTGTGTACTGATTAATCCCAAGCTTATTTTAAGTCTTCTTGCGTTGTTTTAGGAGGACTATTGTTAATGATTTTTTTGCCAGGTTATGTTTACTCTGAGAGGGAAATTTGTTCTGTTTGTGGGGGAAATATGAAGAGCTTGAAATTTACTGATCTGCTCTGCCATTTTCCATCTCTTAACATTCTTTTTCAGTATAATGAGGAAATAGATTGCTGGACCTTGTTTCCAGAGGACAGTTGGCATACAATGCATTCTTTTCTCACTTCTACATACATATGTATATGTATGTATATATACACACACATATTTGTTTATAGGCTTAATATAAACCTTATGCATATTTCCTTGTTGGAAAGTCACCAATCAGATGTAAACTCTTTGAAGACAGGGGTTTTTTTTGTTTTTTGCTTTGGGCTTTTGTTTTTTTTTTTTTGCTTTATTTTGTCTTGTTTTCCCAACTCCAAGCAGAGTACCTACACAAGAATTTTAATATTAATTGATGTTTAATATTAATTGGTGTTCTAAAATTGTTTAGAAGCATTAGTGAATCTGTTAACCATGTTGGCAAAATCCCAATAAAATTGTGTCTGTCTATTGCATTGCCTTGTATGATAGAACCAGCATTTCCCTAATGCAACAAACAAAATTTAATTAGTAAGTTAAAGCAGAATTAAATTCAAACCTTCTTGACCCCAAGTACAATATTCTATCAGCTTTCTATTTAACTGCAAATAGACAATGTACCCATAATAGTTGGGGATATCAATGTACTTCTTTCAAGTCTAGAAAAAAATCTAACAAAAATAAATAAACAAGAAAGAATTAAAGGAATCGAATAAGCCTTTGGGAAAATTAAATATAAAAGATCTCTGGTGATTACTGAAAAAGAATAAAAAATAATATACATATTTCTCAACTAAACATAGCATCATCATAAAAATTAACCATGTCTAAGATATAAAAGGCTATAAGCAAATGCAATGCAGAAAAACAAAGATTTTACACACATCTTTTATTGACCATGAGGAAATAAAAAATATAATCAATAAATGGCCTTTGAAGAAAAATTTCTAAATTAAATGAAGACTACATGATTGTATATGCATACATATATACATATACATATACATATACATATATACATATACATATACATATACATATACATATATATAGATATAGATATATCTATATCTATATCTATATCTATCTATCTATCTATATATATAATATATATATGAGGAAATTTCATTAAAGAAAATGACAACAATGAATCATGGTACAAAAACTTTGGAAATGAATCTAAAGTAGCTTTTTAAAGATAATGTATAGCTAAACATTTTAATTAATTAAATTAATTGGGCCAAACTAAGAAATTGTAAATACATGAAATAAAAACAATAATAATAGCTAAACACAATGTTAGAAATTCTGAAATAGAGAGGAAAAGAGAAGGAACAAAAAGAGGGGAAATGTAAAATTAACTTCATGAAAGAAAGAAAATGGAGAACTTAAGTAAATTCAAATAACATGATAAGGTAGTAAGGAGCGACAGAACTTAAAGAATAGACTTCCACATAACCAAAACTAATTGCAAAGTCAAAATACTAATTCAAAGGGGAAGAGATCAGAAACACAGTAGAAATACAACAGAAATTCATGGAGTGAAACAAAAACAATTATAAAATCAAATGTGAATAAAGTAATAAACAAAATGAAAAAGGGTTGCATAATGAATAAAGAAAAGCAGAACCAAACAATCCCTAACAAAGAGGAAACTCATCTGAAAAATAAAGAATCAAGGACAGTAAAAATGAAAGGCCACAACAAAATTATCTGAGATTAAGATGAATTCAAAAAAAGGGAGATATTACAATAATACTATCAGAGACAAAAATGAAGGAAAACCCATTACAATTAAATCAATCATAACACTGAAAATATAAGTACTAAATCTATGTTTCTCAAATGGCAAAAAAAATGAAATTCATAAAAAAGTTAACTAGATTTTTTATAGTAACAAAATTATCAATTTTATTTTATTTGTTTTATTTTTTAATAACTTTTTATTTACAAGATATATGTATGGGTAAATTTTCAGCATTAACCCTTGCAAAACCTTCTATTCCAACTTTTCCCCTCCTTCCCCCATCTCCTCCCCAAGATGACAGGTAGACTAATACATGTTAAATATGTTAAAGTATATGTTAAACACAATATATGTATACATATCCATACAGTTATTTTGCTGCAGAAGAAAAATGGGACTTATAAATAAGGTAAAAATAACCTGAGAAGGAAATCAAAAATGCAAGCATAGAAAAGCAGAAATAGTGCTATGTTGTGGTTCACATTCCTTTCTCATAATTCTTTATCTGGGTGTTGCTGATTCACTTCATTACTTAACAATTGGAACTGATTTGGTTCATCTCATTGTTGAAGAGAGCCACGTCCATCAGAATTGATCATCATATAGTATTATTGTTCAAGTGTATAATGATCTCCTAGTTCTGATCATTTCACTTAGCATCAGTTCATGGAAGTTTCTCCAAGCCTCTCTGAAATCATCCTGCTGGTCATTTCTTACTGAACAATAATATTTCATAACATTCATATACCACAATTTATTCAACCATTCTCCCATTGATGGGCATGTAGTTTCAGTTTCTACCCACTACAAAAAAGGGCTGCCACAAACATTTTTGCACATACTGGTCCCTTCCCCCCCCCCATTTTTTTTTTATTATAGATTTTTATTTTAAAAGCATATGGACAAATAGTTTTTCAACAGTAACCCTTGCATAGCCTTATGTTCCAAATTTTTTCTCTCCTTCCCCCCATCCCCTCCCCTAGATGGCAAATTCAATATATGTTATACATATTAAAATATATGTTAATGGATCATGTTTTAGTGAATTTTAAGTTGAATAGGGAAGAAATAGGTACTAGAAGTAAACATTGCATCTTTGTCCTTGGGGATTATGTTTGACATCATCTCCAATTTGTTCAAAATACTACAAATATACTAATAGACAGAAATTTTTGCCTTCTTTTATACACATGTTGACACAGTACGTAAACATCCTGGAGCTCATTATTTGAAAAGTTATGTAGACATTTACAAGATGATAGAGTGCAAGGGTGGCAGGGAGTATTTAAAAAAACATCGAATCTTCCCACTTTAATGTGGTTTCACAAAAAAATTCTCTCTGGAATTCTCCAGTGCCTGATAAATAGGAAAAAAATTCAATATGAGAGCCTATGCAAGTCTTTCCTGGGATGTAGCATGTGCCCAAGTAGAAAAAACACAATGCTATTAAACACACCTGAAATTTTTGAGCACAGACTCTCTCTGAGGGAGAAGTATAAAAACTAACAAACAGAGCTATTAATAATTGAATTTTCAAGTAATTCCATCATTTATAGATCTTTATAGATTTATAGATACTAATAGAAATGTAATGTCTGAGAAACTGAGCAAGATAGAGATTAGAGAACAATTCAATAATTTATTAGATGGAGAGAAATACTGGGGACAAATTTGGTCCCAGGGCTGAATGAGACTATAGTCTCAAAGAATCCAGCCCTGAATGTCTGATATCAAAATTCTTTTATAGGGTAACAAGAACAATGACATAATGGGGGAGGTACCTGGATAGAGATGACCTAAATGGGGTAGGAGCCTAGGATGAGGATGACAAAATGGAGGCAGGCATAATGGAGGGAGGTATTGGAGAGGCTCCTGATATTCTAATAATGTCTAAAATGGATAAAGACCTTTATCCCATCAAACATTAAGAGGCTATAGATTATAGCCTAAGGTCTAAGATAGAAGACCTTTATCTTAACATTAAGAGGGAATGGTTATAACCTGAGGCAGATTAACTTAATAGGACAATTAGGGAAACTGGGTCAGGACATTAAAAGAGAACTATGGCGCAACATTCCACACTCTCTTCTAACTATTCAAATCATTGAATTACCTTCCTCTAGACTGTCTTAGTCCCATAATTTTGACCAACCCTATATAAAGTAAATAAACCAAGTAAAAACCAAAATAAAGCTAAAACAATGCAAGGTTTTATTGCAAGGACAAGTCTCTCCCTGATAACCCCAGAGTTAATCAGTAATACACAAAGTTCCTCATTGCAGTCATGTCAGGTCCTCTGCAGTTGAGGAACATATGGACAGTTCACTGTGAGTTAGGTCTGTGGTCATTTGTGCATGACTCAACCTTTGCTTACAGAGCAGCAGGGCTCAAAACAGTCATGCTGCCCATTCAGAGGAGCAACCTACTCTAGGGGAGAAGGGTGAGGATTGGAGTAGATCCACCTGTCCCTGCCCAAAGAAACAGACAGGGCTGCAGAAAGGATCAGATTTCTGAGCAGATTATGCAGTTAGACCAAGGCAGGCAAATCCCAAACTTTTAGAGGCCTGACACCAAAACCGTAAGGTCCTTTTAAGTATGCTGAAATACTAATTAAGGACCTCAAGTAACACAAATGGAGAAACAGATCAAAGAGACTGCCAGTGTCTGGACAGGGGTCTGATTTTTGGTTGTTTCTAAAAAATAATCCCCAAAACTGAGTCTGCCAGAGCAATTCAACAGAATAAAGAATTTCAAAGTCATAGTAACCAGGAAATCAGTCCAGCAAATTTAAGTAAGGAGTAAGGGACTGTTTAAAGGACTTCCAATTAAATCTGAATTAGTAAGCTAGGGGGTGGGGCAGAAGTGCCTAACTAGTTTCCCCAATTTCCTATGTAGTCCTCCCTTTTTGTTTTTATAGAAATGAATTATCAAATAACCATTCCACATATAAATCCCAAGAGTGAATCAAAATTCCTATACATATACATAACAGACTAAAAATCCCTCAAACATAATAGCAATAGTTACATAAGTTTAACAATTTCCATCCCAAGTCTCAAACCCAGTAATACAGTTAAAATTTTAACAATAATTCAATTTTCCACTCCCACATATCAGTACAAATTACATCAGGAGCAGGGTCGATGGTTTTCTCAAAAACTGCTTTCTGCTGAAGATGGATGGAGATGTTCAGTCCAGGGAGGGGGATGGGTGTGGATCTAGGTTCCAGAAGCAAGTCAATATATATCTGTAATTTGACCAAATCTAGAATCAAAAAACAAATCTAACAAAGAAAAGTTAGAACAGTCTGAGATAGACAGACTGGTCCACAAGGATTGCTGCAAGATGTGCCCTCTAATTAGTTATAAACCTTAAAAAAACTTGAATATCCAAACATAATATCTAGTAACTGATAGATGACCAGACTAAATATTTATTTGCTTGAGTATTTAGGGTATTATGATTACAGATAATCAGGTATAACATATAACCAGATATATATTGGAAATAGCAAGGTATGACATAACTGAATTGCATTAACAGTTTCCTATTGACCATTGCTCTGATTACAGAAATCAGTTCAGGAGGAAAAAAATACATATTAACTACAAACCCCAGAAATTTAATCTCCACTAACAAATCCCATTAACCAAAGTTTCAGATAAATCCTAAATTGATATTTACCATAACCTTATTTTATATGAATCAGTTTGCTCCTTTTAGCCAAGAACCAGGTGGCTACAACTTGGATAGAAAACAGCTGGAACACAGTTTGGGGCAGGGGAGGAGAGGATTCCATGTGGCCACCCCTCCTCCTCCCCCCCACTCCCCCTCCAAAGAGGCAGGAGAGAGGGGAGGTAAACTAACCTGCACACCAGGCAAACTAGATACTCCATAGAAGTAGTAGAGAGCAGTGGGAGGGATTGAGGGAAGATTCCATAAAACTCACATGTCCAGCAGAGCTGGATTTAAAGCATATCTTACAATGTTATATATAGGTAACAAACTCTGAACCAAAATACAGCTTTAAATTCCCAATTATAAAATTGCTTTTCCTATTATATTTCAAATAATGAAACAGCATAGTTTTTCTTTCTCTCCCTCTGGCCCCATGTGGCCATTATTTCCAATGGACTTCTCCTAAACTCCAACTTGGCCAGAGTTGAAACCTTCAGAAGTCAGATCCTTCTTGCTACATACTTTACCTAATTAGAGGTACATGACTCCTTTCAGGAAAGTTAACAGGAATTCTTTAACAAACTGTTGTTCTTTTAAGATCTTATTCTTAAAGATCACTAAATCTAACTTGCACAGACAACAGTAAAATTATTTCCCATAATTTTAAAACTGCCCCAAATACTCAGAACAAATCTGGCATGCAAAAGCAATAGTAAAATTATTTCCTAAATTTAGAATCATCCTAAAATTCTAATCAAATGTTCTCTCCAGCTAGAGTTCAGAATTATACTAAGTACAGTTGCAACATTGATCATTGTTCTTAAATTTAACAGAGCTCTTAAATTAACAAAATAAACAATCACACAGAACACAAAAACTGCACAGTCAAAACATTTAACTCAGACCAGGGGTTATCTGAGGGAACTTGTTGGCTTCAGTCTTCCCTCCCATAATCCAAATGGAGCCTTTTTTTTTTTTCCTAGACAGATGGTGTCTTAAAAAAAGACATCCAAATTTATGCTCTGAAATGGCCAGAGTTGTGCCAACTGGCACACAGATGTGTCTAGACACCCAGGTAGAGTCTCCTGTGTCCAGAAGACCCTACTCCCAGAATTTATGCCCATCAGCATTTCATAATTCTGGGAATCCAAATGCTAGCCTACAGAACAGAACAGGTCTTATACAGACAGAACAGAACAGTTCTTATACAAACAGAACAGGACAGATTTTAAGACTTAACTAGATGGTACCCCAAAATGTACCCAGACAGACTTACTTTCCTATGGCCGAAATGGGGGTGCCTACCATCAGGCTGTTGTGGCTGGAAACTGCTCTTTCCAGGAGGCTCTGGAAAAAAATCCAGGGGGGCCCGGCCTCTCTAGGCCAAGAATTCAGATTTCACAGACACTCTGAGGCCCAAGTCAGAGGCCGGAAAGTCTCTTATCTCTAATCTTGCTCATTTTCTAACATCTTGCTGGGGAGCTCCAAAATGTAACACCAGAGAAACTGACAAGATAGAGATTAGAGAATAATTCAATAATTTATTAGATGGAGTGTAATGTGCTGCTGTCTCCAGAAGCTGCCGATCGCTCTCTGGGAGGAGATCTGCTGTGTCAACTCAAATCTCTTGGACAGATTCTTCTTCCTGTAGAGAGCTGACTTCCCTTCCTGCAGAGAGCAGCCTGAAGTCTGGTCCAGACAAAACTCCCTCTTTCCTCCAGAGCTGCCCTCTTTTATCCTCTCAGAGAATGGGTGTGGGATAATGCAAGGGCTTCTGGGGAAAATTACTTCAACTAATGAACTTACTCCTCCTAAGCATGCAAGCTCTTTCCCAGGAATTCACAAGTAAAAACTCCCAGTAAAGTCCGGAACTAGAGAATTGTCAAGTACCGACTTAGCACTTAGTAAGAACCTAATATCTCATTATCTCATTAGCACTTAGTAAGAACCTAACAATGGAGAGAAATACTGGGACCAAATGGATCCATGGTTTGGTCCCAGGGCTGAAGGAGACTATCATCTCAAAGAATCCAGCCTCTTTCCTTTTTTAAAGATCTCTTTGCAGTATAAACCCAGCAGTAATGCTGCTGGATCAAAGGGTATACACAGTTTGATAACTTTTTGAGCATAGTTCCAAATTGCTATCCAGAAGGGTTGGATATATTCACAATTACATCAACAATGCTTCAGTGTCCCAGTTTTCCCATATCCCGTCCACATTCACCATTATATTTTCCTGTCATCTTAGCCAATTTGAGAGGTATGTAGTAGTATCTCAGAGTTGTCTTAATTTGCATTTCTCTGATCAGTAATAATTTGGAGCATTTTTTCATATAATTAGAAATAGTTCCAGTTTCTTCATCTGAAAATTGTCTGTTCATATCCTTTGACCATTTATCAATTGGAGAATGGCTTGATTTCTTATACATTAGATTCAATTCTCTATATATTTTGAAAATGAGACCTTTATCAGAACCTTTGACTGTAAAAAATGTTTTCCCAGTTTATTGCTTCCCTCCTAATCTTGTCTGCATTAGTTTGGTTTATACAAAAACTTTTCAATTTGATAAAATCAAAATTTTCTATTTTGTGATCAATAATGATCTCTAATTCTTCTTTGGTCACAAATCCCTTCCTCCTCCACAAGTCTGAGAGGTAAACTATCTTATGTTCTTCTAATTTATTTATAATCTTATTCTTTATGCCTAGGCCATGAACCCATTCTGAATTTATCTTGATATATGGTGTTAAGTGTGGGTCAATGCCTAACTTATGCCATACTAATTTCCAATTTTCCCAGCAGTTTTTGTCAAACAGTGAGTTCTTATCCCAAAAGGTGGGGTCTTTGGGTTTGTCAAAGACTAGATTATTAAAATTATTGACTATTTTGTCCTTTGAATCTAACCTATTCCACTGATCAACTAGACTATTTCTTAGCCAATATCAAATGATTTTGGTGACCACTGCTTTATATTATAGTTTTAGATCTGTTACAGCTAGGCCACCTTCATTTGATTTTCTTTTCCATTAATTCCCTTGAAATTCTTGACCTTTTGTTCTTCCAGATGAATTTTTTGTTATTTTTTCTAGGTCATTAAAATAGTTTTTGGGAGTATCATTGGTATATCACTAAGTAAAAAGATTAGTTTAGGTAGTTTTATCATCGTTATTATATTTGCTCTGCCTATCCCAGAACACTTAATAGTTTTCCAGTTAGTTAGATCTGACTTCATTTGTGTGGAAAGTGTTTTGTAGTTTTGCTCACATAGTTCCTAACTTTCCCTTGGAAGATAGATTTGCAAATATTTTATACTATCAGCAAATACTTTAAATGGAATTTCTCTTTGTATCTTTAGCTGTTGGATTTTGTTAATGATATATAAAAATGCTGATGATTTATATGGGTTTATTTTGTATCCTGCAACTTTGCTAAAGGTGTGGAGTTATTTCTAATAGCTTTTTAGTAGAATCTCCGGAGTTCTCTAAATATAGCATCATATCATCTGCAAAGAGTGATAATTTTGTTTCTTCATTACCTGCTCTAATTCATTTAATCTCTTTGTCAACTCTTATTGCCAAAGCTAGCATTTCTAATACAATGTTGAATAGCAATGGTGAAAGTAGGCAACTTTGTTTCACTTCTGATGTTACTGGGAATGGTTCCAGTTTATACCTATTACATAGAATTTTTACTGATGGTTTTAAATAATAGCTACTGACTATTTTAAGGAAAAGTTCATTTTTTCCTACCCTCTTCAGTGTTTTTTTTAATTTATTTTTATTTTTATAATAATTTTTATAATTATAACTTTTTTTGACAGTATACATGCATAAGTAATTTTTTTTTACAACACTATCCCTTGTACTCCCTTCTGTTCTGAATTTCTCCCCTCCTTCCCTTCATCCCCTCCCCTAGATGGCAAGCATTCCCATACATATTAAATATCTTATAGTATATCCTACGTACAATATATATGTGCAGAACCAAATTTTTTTGTTGTTGTTGTTGGAAAGAAAGAATTGTATTCGGAAGGTAAAAATAATCTGGGAAGAAAAGCAAACAAAAAAAAAAAGATCACAGTTTACACTCATTTCCCAGTGTTCCTTTTCTGGATGTAGCTGATTCTGTCCATCACTGATCAATTGGAATTGAATTAGCATACATCCTCACACAGTGTCATTGTTGAAGTGTATAATGATCTCCTAGTTCTGCTCGGTTCACTCAGCAGCAGTTGATGTAACCCTCTCCAACCCGCTCCGTATTCCTCCTGTTGGTCATTTCTTACAGAACAATAATATTCCATAACATTCATATACCATAATTTACCCAACCATTCTCCAATTGATGGACATCAATTCATTTTCCAGTTTCTAGCCACTACAAAAAGGGCTGCCACAAACATTTTGGCACATACAGGTCCCTTTCCCTTCTTTACTATTTTCTTGGGATATAAGCCCAGCAGTATCACTGCTAGGTCAAAGGGTATGCACATTTTGATAACTTTTTGGGCATAATTCCAGATTGCTCTCCAGAATGGTTGGATTCTTTCACAACTCCACCAACAATGCATCAGTGTCCCAGTTTTCCTACAGCCCCTCCAACATTCATCGTTATTTGTTCCTGTCATCTTAGCCAATCTGGCAAGTGTGTAATGATATCTCAGAGTTGTCTTAATTTGCATTTCTCTAATCAATAGTGATTTGGAACATTCTTTCATATGAGTGGAAATGGTTTTAATTTCATCATCTGAAAATTGTCTTTTCATATTCTTTGACCATTTATCAATTGGAGAATGGCTTGATTTCTTATAAATTAAAGTCAATTCTCTGTATATTTTGGAGATGAGGCCTTTATCAGAACCTTTAACTGTAAAAATGTTTTCCCAATTTGTTACTTCCCTTCTAATCTTATTTGCATTAGTTTTGTTTGTGCAGAAACTTTTTAATTTGGTGTAATCAAAATGTTCTATTTTGTGATCAATAATGGTCTTTAGTTCTCCTTTGGACACAAATTCTTTCCTCCTCCACAAGTCTGAGAGGTAAAATATACTCTGTTCCTCTAATTTATTTATGATTTCATTCTTTATGACTAAATCTTGCACCCATTTTGATCTTCTCTTAGTATGTGGTGTTAAATGTGAGTCCATGCCTAGTTTCTGCCATACTAATTTCCAGTTTTCCCAGCAGTTTTTTTCAAATAATGAATACTTATCCCAAAAGTTGGGATCTTTGCATTTGTCAAACACTACATTGCTACTTTTATTCACTATCTTGCCCTGTGAACCTAACCTATTCCACTGATCAACTAGTCTATTTCTTAGCCAATACCAAATGGTTTTGGGGAATGTTGCTTTATAATATAGGTCAGGTACAGCTAGACCACCTTTATTTAATTTTTTTTCATTACTTCCTTGAAATTCTCAACGTTTTGTTGTTCCATATGAATTTTGTTGTTATTTTTTCTAGGTCATTAAAATAATTTCTTGGGAGTCTGATTGGTATAGCACTAAATAAATAGATTAGTTTAGGGAGTATTGTCATCTTAATTATATTCGCTTGGCTTATCCAAGAGCATTCAATGTCTTTCCAATTATTTAAATCTGACTTTATTTTTGTTGCAAGTGTTTTGTAATTTTGCTCATATAATTCCTGACTTTCCTTTGGTAGATAGATTCCCAAATATTTTATACTATCGACAGTTATTTTGAATGGAATTTCTCTTTGTATCTCTTGCTCTTGGATTCTCTTGGTAATGTATATAAATGCTTAGGATTTATGTGGATTTATTTGGTATCCTGCAACTTTGCTAAAGTTATGAATTATTTCTAATAGCTTTTTAGCATAATCTTTGGGGTTCTCTAAGTATACCATCATGTCATCTGCAAAGATGACATCTCTTTTAATTAGATCATCTCTTATCTCTTTTAATTAGATCAATTTTTGTTTTTGCTTCATCCGAGATAAGGATGGCTACCCCTGCTTTTTTGGCTTTAACTGAAGCATAGTAGATTCTGCTCCACCCTTTTACTTTTAGTTTGAATATATCACCCTGTTTCAGGTGTGTTTCCTGTTAAAAACATATAGTAGGATTCTGACTTTTAATCCAGTCTGCTAACTGGTTCCTCTTTATGAGGGAGGCTACCCCATTCACATTTATCGTTAGAATGACTAATTCTATATTACTTGCCATCCTGTTAACCCCTGCTTATGCTTTTCTCCTTTCCTTCCCTCTTATCCCCCTACCCAGTATTAAACTTGTGAATACCACTTGCTTTTCACAGCCTTCCCTTTTTTGTATCCCTCCCCCACCTTAAAATTCCTCCCCTTATTTAACCCTTTTCCTCACAATTTCTGTATTGCCTTCCCCTTAGCTTACTCCTTCCCTCTCACTTTTCAATGAGGTGGAAGAAGTTTCACCATAAATTGAATATGTCTATTGATACACACTATGTTCATCTCTCTCCTTTCTTTCTCTCAGATATAACAGGTTACCTTTGCCTCTTCATGAGATGTAGTACCACCACTTTACCCTTTTTTATGATAGAATTTCTTTTCCACCTCTAGTTTCTAGGACAAATTATACATGTGTTCTTTACATACCTTTATGGCAGAAATATAGTTCTCAAGATTTCTTTTTACTTTTTCAGAAATTTCTTGAGTTCTGTATTTGAAGATCAAACATTTTGTGTAGGTCTGGTTTTTTCATCAAAAATAGATGGAATTCATTTATTTCATTAAATGTCCATCTTCTTCCCTGGAAAATGATGCTCATTTTTGCTGGGTAAGTTATTCTTGGCTGCATACCAAGTTCCTTAGCCTTTCGGAATATCATGTTCCAGGCCCTTCGTTCTTTTAATGTGGACGCTGCTAGATCTTGGGTTATCCTTATTATGGCTCCTCCATATCTGAATTGCTTTTTTCTAGCAGCTTCCAGTATTTTTTCCTTCATCTGATGGTTCTTGAACTTGGCCACTATATTTCTTGGCATTTTGATTTTAGGGTCCCTTTCAGTAGGTGATCTATGATTTTTTTCAATGTCTATTTTACTCTCTGTTTCCAAAACGTCTTGGCAGTTCTCTTTGATAATTTCCTGGAAAATAGTGTCCAGGCTCTTTTTGTCCTCACATTTTTCAGGGAGTCCAATTATTCTCAAACTGTCTCTCCTGTTTTCCAGGTCTGTTGTCTTTTTAATAACCTATTTGACATTCTTTTCAATTGTTTTGTTTTTCTGATTTTGTTTGACTACTTCTTGGTTTCTCCTTGAGTCATTCATTTCTACTTGTTTGAATCTAATTTTCAATGATGTATTTTCTTCACTCACTTTTTTAATATCTTTTTGTAATTGTCCAATTGTGTTTTTAAGTGAGTTTTTTTTCTTCTATGGAATTTTTTTCCTTTTCATCCATTTTATTTTTTTAGAAAGCTGTTTTCTTTTTCCAGCTCACTAATTTTGTTTCTCAATGATTTGATCTCTTTATCCACTCTGGATAACTTCTCCAGGCTCTCTTGCCAAGCTTCCCTTTCCTTTTCCCACTTCTCTTCTAGCTCTCTTGTGAGAGCCTTTTTTATTTCCTCTCTGAGATTCTTTTGTATTGAAGAGCAGCTCATATCCCCCTTAGGAGATTCCTCTGGAGACAATCTGCTTTTGGTCTTCTCAGTGTTTAAAGTCTGCTCTCTCTCCATACAGAAGCTGTCAATGGTTAGAGCCCTTTTGAATTTTTTGTTCATTTTGTCAGAGCAGGACTCAAAGAAAACTAATTGAGAAGAGAAACAATTGGTCTGTTTTGGGGGGATGGGGCTGGATGGTGTTACTGGGCTTTCTCTACAGACTGAGGGAGACAGTGGTGAGGCACTAACAAGACAGCAATGACTGTGCTGTGTCTGCGCTCTGAGGCTCTGGGAATGCACTGAGTTGGGGTGCGGGTGGCCGGGTCCAGAGAGACGCTAGCTTTCCAGGGTTTTGTTCTTCACCTCTGGTAATTACACCTTCTCTGCTGCTCCTGGCTTGCTGCCAAGACAGAGTATCCACACTGGTGTAAAAGTCTTTTGGCAGAAACGGAAGAGATCGTACCCCTCCCCTCTCTGGTCCGGATTGTGTGAGCTGCCTGTCTCGCTCTGGCTTGCCTGCCCTCAGTCTGTGCCCAGTTTGTTTGACCCTCCCCCAAGCAAACACAGACCTTCTCTGGCGAATTTCAAGGATGTCTTTTGTTGGTGATTATTTGTGGGTTTCTTTTCCAGTTCAGTATTAACTCTGAGGCTTGTCATGAAGTAAGTCCTGAGAGAAAATGCTCAGCTCAAGCACCTGTCTGCCTCCATGCTACCATCTTGGCCAGAAGTCCCTCTTTAGTGTTTTTAATAGGAATGGGTTTTGGATTTTATCAAATGCTTTTTCTATATCCATTGAGATGATGATATGGTTTTTGTTAATTTGGTTATTGATACAGTCAATTAGGCTAATAACTTTCCTACTATTGAACCAGTCCTGCATTTCTGGTATAAATCCTACTTGGTCATGGTGTATTATCTTAGGGGTGATTTTCTGTAATGTTTTTGCTAATATTTTATTTAAGATTTTAGCATCAATAATCATTAGGGAGATTGGTCTATAATTTTATTTCTCTGTTTTCAACCTAACTGGTTTACGTATTAGTACCATTTCTGTGTCATAAAAGGAATTTGGTAGGACTCCTTAATTCTCTATTTTTTCAAATAGTTTATATAGCATTGGAGTTAATTGTTCTTTAAATGTTTGGTAAAATTCATATGTAAATCCATCTGGTCCTGGGGATTTTTTCTTAGGGAGTTGATTAATAGGTTGTTTTATTTCTTTTTTCTGTTAATTTGGGCAATTTATATTTTAGAAGGTAGTCATCCATTTCACTTAGATAATCAAATTTATTGGGATAAATTTGGGCAAAGTAGCTCCTAATTATTGCTCTGATTTCCTCTTCATTGGGGGAAAGTTCTCCCTTTTCATTTTTAAGACTAACAATTTGATTTTTCCTCTTTCCTTTTTCTAATCAAATTTACCAAATGTTTATCTATTTTGTTGATTTTTTCATGAACCAATTCTTAGTTTTATTTATTAATTCAATAGTTTTTTTTTTACTTTCAAATTTATTAATTTCTCCTTTTAATTTTAGAATTTCAAATTTAGTAAATACTAAGCTTGGGAGTTTTTAATTTGATCTTTTTCTTTTTTCCTTTCTTTCTTTATCTTTTTTTTTTTGCTCTGTTTCCAGCTTTTAAAGTTGCAATCCCAATTCATTGATCTTTTCTTTATTTTATTCGAGTAAGCCTCTAGGGATATATAATTTCCCTTTATTACTGCTTTGTCTGCATCCCACAAATTTTGGTATGTTGTCTCATTGTTATTCATTCTCTTGAGTGAAATTACTAATTGTGTCTATGATTTGCTGTTTCACCCATTCATTCTTTAGGATGAGATTATTTAGTTTCCAAAAACTTTTTGGTATATTTACCCCTAGCTTTTTGTTGAATGTAGTTTTTATTTCATTCTGATCTGAAAAAAATGTATTTACTGTTTTTGTCTTTCTGCATTTAATTTTGAGATCTTTATGTTCTAATATATCGTCAATTTTTATTTTGGTTCCAAGAAATGCTGCGAAGAAAGTGTACTCCTTTCTGTCTCCATTCAATTTTTTCCCAAAGATCTATCATACCTAACTTTTCTAATATTCTATTTACCTCTTTAACTTCTTTCTTATTTGTTTTGTGGTTTGATTTATCTAATTCTGAGAGTGCAAGTTTGAGATCTCCCACTATTATAGGTTTTCTGGCTATTTCTTCTTGCAACTCTCTTAACTTCTCCTTTAGGAATTTAGATGCTATACCACTTGCTTCATATATGCTTAGTATTGATATTACTTCATTGTTTATGCTGCCCTTTAGCAAGATATAGTTTTCTTCCTTATTTCTTTTAATTAGATCAATCTTTGCTTTTGCTTGATCTAAGGATAGTTATCACTGCTTTTTTTTTTTTTTTACTTCACCTGAAGCATAGTAAATTCTGCCTCAGCCTTTTACCTTTACTCTGTATGCATCACCCTGCTTTAAATGTGTTTCTTGTAAACAATATATTGTAGGATTCTGCTATCCACCTCTGCTTTATGGGAAATTTCATCCTACTCACATTTGTGGTTAAAACTATTAATTCTGTATTTCCTGCCATCTTATTATCTCCAGATTATACTTTTGTCTTTCCTTCTTCCTTTACTCCCCTCCCCAGTATTAAACTTATGGGAGCCACTTGCCTCATGTAGCTCTCCCTTTTTAGAATCCCTCCCACCTCCTTTGAGTCCCTCCTTGCTTCTTATATCTTCCCTTTATTTATTTTTTGGGGGGTATTCCCTTCTATTTAGCCTACTCTTTTCATTTTCCCTTTTCTTCTCCCACTTTTTGATGAGGTGAGAGAAGTTTCTCTAAACTAAATATGTCTAATATTTTCTCTTGGAGCCAAATCTGATGAGAGTAAGATTCACACAATGTTCCTCTCCCTCCCTTTATTCCCTCAGATATGATAGGTTTTCTTTGCCTCTTTGTGAGGTGTAATTACACCCACTTTTTACCTCCACTTTTCCCTTTTTCTGATACACTCTCCTTTAACAGTAAACAGTAAACAGATAACAGTAAAATCAAATTATACATGTTCTATTTATGTATTCCTGTAATAGAAATACAGTTCTTAAGAGTATTTTTATCTTTTTATGCTTCTCTTAAGTCCTATATTTGCAGGTCAAATTTTTGTTTAGCTCTGTTTTTTTCATTAGGAATAAATGGAATTCACCTGTTTCATTGAATGTCCATCTTTTTCCTTGGAAGAAAATGCTCAGCTTAGCTGGGTAGTTTACTCTTGGCTCCATTCCAAGTTCTTTTGACTTTTGGAATATCAGATTCCAGGCCTTTCAGTTCTTTAATGTGGAAGCTGCTAGAGCTGAGTAATCCTTATTGTAGTTCCTCAGAATTTTAGTTTTTTTTCTGGCTGCTTGTAATATTTTTCCTTAGTTTTATAGTTCTAAAATTTAGCCACAATATTTCTTGGAGTTTTTATTTTGCGGTCTCTTTCAGAAGGTGCTTGGTGAATTCTTTCAATGCCTATTTTACATCTCCTTCTAATTCATCTGGCCAGTTCTCTTTGATGAGTTCCTGAAAAATAGTGTCTAGGCTCATGGTTTTCAAAGAGCCCAATAATCCTTAGATTATCTTGCCCAGATCTGTTTCCCAGGTCTGTTGTTTTTCCAATTAGATATTTAATATTTTTTCATTTTTTTCGGTTTTGCTTGACTGATTCTTGATGTCTCAATGAATTATTCATTTCCATTTATTCAGTTCTGATTTTCAATGAGTTATTTTCTTCATTAACTTTTTAACTTCTTTTTGCATATGTCCAATTGAGTTTTTAAATGAGTTGTTTTGCTCAATGGAATTTTTTTCAATTTCATTAATTTTTTTTAGTGAGTTGTTTTCTTTTTCCAATTCACAAATCCTATTTTCCTGAGAGTTCTTTATCTTTTCCAATTCACAAATTCTGTTTTCCTGGGAGTTTTTCACCTTTTCAAATTCATATTTCATGAAATTGTTTTCTTTTTCAAATATTTCTTTTAATGAGTTATATGCCTTTTCCATATTCTCTTGCAGAGCTTCTCTTTCCTTTCCCTATTTTTCTTTTAGACCTCTTTTAAGATCTTTCATAATTTCTTCTAGGAGAGCCTTGTGTGATGGGGACCAGGTTACATTCCCCTTTGGGATTTTTGTCTGGAGATTGTCTTCTATTATTCTCCTCAAGGTTGGAAATCTGTTCTCTTTCTGTATAGAATATAGAGCTTGCTTTGCTTTTTTACTCATTTTTTAAAAAGCCCTTAGGGTCTGCCTTCAGGACAAGTTGGTTCCCAGCTTCCCCTACAGAATAAGGATAGGTGGACAGTGATTGGGTTGTGAAGAACAAGAGCAGCTGGGCTGCAGAAGTGTGACTGTCCTGGGTGTGCAGAACTGAATTTCCTGTTGCACAGGAAGAATTGGATTCAGAATGTAAAAATAACCTGGGAAGAAAAATAAAAATGCAAACAGTTCACACTCATTTCCCAGTGTTCCTTCTCTGGGTGTAGCTGATTCTGTCCATCATTGATCAATTGGAACTGAATTAGATCTTCTCTTTGTTGAAGATATCTACTTCCATCAGAATACTACCTCATACAGTATTGTTGTTGAAGTGTATAATGATCTCCTGGTTCTGCTCATTTCACTCAGCATCAGTTGATGTAAGTCTCTCCAAATCTTCTCTGTATTCATCCTACTGGTCATTTCTTACAAAACAATAATATTCCATAACACTCATATACCATAATTTACCCAACCATTCTCCAATTGATGGGCATCCATTCATTTTCCAGTTTCTAGCCACTACAAAGAGGGCTGCCACAAACATTTTGGTACATACAGGTCCCTTTACCTTCTTTAGTATTTTTTTGGGATATAAACCCAGTAGTAGCACTGCTAGGTCAAAGGGTATGCACATTTTGATAACTTTTGGGGCATAATTTCAGTTTCCTCTCCAGAATGGTTGGATTCATTCACAACTCCACCAACAATGCATCATTGTCCTAGTTTTCCCGCATCCCCTCCAACATTCATCATTATCTTTTCCTGTCATTTTAGCCAATCTGACAGGTATGTAGTGGTATCTCAGAGTTGTCTTAATTTGCATTTCTCTGATCAGTAGTGATTTGGAACACTCTTTCATATGAGTGGATATAATTTCAATTTCATCATCTGAAAATTGTTCATATCATTTGACCATTTATCAATTGGAGAATGGTTTGATTTCTTATAAATTAGAGTCAATTCTCTATATATTTTGGAAATGAGGCCTTTATCAGGACCTTTAACTGTAAAAATATTTTCCTAATTTGTTACTTCCCTTCTAATCTTGTTTGCATTAGTTTTGTTTGTACAAAAGCTTTTTAATTTGATATAATCAAAATTTTCTATTTTGTGATCAATAATGATCTCTAATTCTCCTTTCGACAAATTACTTCCTCCTCCACAAGTCTGAGAGATAAACTATTCTATGTTCCTCTCATTTATTTATGATCTTGTTCTTTATGCCTAAATCATGGACCCATTTTGATCTTATCTTGGTATGTGGTATTAAGTGTGGGTCCATGACTGATTTCTGCCATACTAATTTCTGATTTTTCCAGCAGTTTTTGTCAAATAATGAATTCTTATCCCAAAAGTTGGGATCTTTGGGTTTGTCAAACATTGGATTGCTGCAGTTGTTCACTATTTTGTCCTGTAAACCTAACCTAATCCACTGATCAACTAGTCTATTTCATACATACATACATAATACACATACATACATAAACCCACATATATTTATAGTGTGTATGTATGACATAAAGTGAAGCAAGCCGAATTAGAAAAACAACAGACACTGTAAATAGAAACACACATACACACAAATCAAAACTGAATCCCTTTTTACAAAAGATAGCCTGACCTCTTAAATACATTTTTACATTCCAAATTTTTTGAGTTGCAATCAAGGTATAACAGATAATGTTCTCATTGAATGAGTGGGATATAGATTCTTCCCAAGGAGCTACATATTCTCTATGACTCTTGAGATTTTAAAAAGCATCTTTGACAAATAAACTTATAGGAGCTGGTATTGAATGATATCATCAGAGCTCTGTAGGTTACGATCCTTACCCATAATGATGATACAGAAGAGGACAAAGAGATTAGAATCTATATGCATTTTCAGTATTTGAATAAAAGAATTGATAGATCTAACCAAAATATTTATTTACTTATATAAGGTACTGTATTATATGATAAGGATATGAATCCCAAAATGGGACAATTCTTATCTCAAGCAACTTAAATACTACAGAACTTATGATATTTTTAATTTATTTAGAGTTAACAAGGATTTCACAAGTCATCAAGTCCAGACACTTAAGTTTCTGGATGAGAAAATAGAATTAACTATTCTGAGTTAATTGAATTTTCAAGACTAATGAAATTAGCAAATATTTGAAATTTGATTTGAACCTATATTTCTAATTGGAAACATACTACATACTATCTCTGTGGTCAGAAGACTTTACCAAAAGTTCAGAATAGTTTATATTCTCTGCTAGGCACCCAAGAGTTCTCAGTATGAACCTCTATGATATACTTAAGGCAGAGGACGATAATAAGGCAACATAGATTTGACCAATGTTATTCTACTAATTTGAATCCGTGTTCCAAGAAATTTCTGGGACTCTTGGCCAGCTCATGGAAAAGCTTGTTGCTTATATGAGTTACTTAGGAATATTGATTTATCTGTATGACCTCATTTTATTTGGGAAGATGTTATGAAATCATGAAGAGAGATCACTGAAGGTATCAGATTGATTATAAACTGCTGATTTCAAGTTGTCATTTGACAAATGCCAGTACTGTGGATGTACTATAGAATACTATAGAATGAATACTAATCCTGAGAAAACAGAAGCAATTGTTTCCTGTCACATCTGAAAAGTTATCACGAAAACATTTCTGGGATTTAGGACTACATTTCTTTTTTAATCAAATTTATCTTTGTTCAATAGTTGTCAAAACATCCAAAATCTCAAGACAACAATAATAGTGTTGAGAATGATAAAAGTATTTTTAAAACATTTTAAGGTTTACAAAGTGCTTTGAAATATTATTTTATTTGGTCCCCACAATACTTTTGGAAGATAGGTACCATTATTATCTCCATTGTACAGAAGAGAAAAGTGAGGCAAATGAATATTGTTATTTGCCCAAATGATTAGAGTCACAATGGTAAGTAAGAGTACAAAGAAGAATTCAAATTCATGCTTCCTCACTCTGGGTCTAAGAGAATTTCAGGTTAAATAGTGGTCATACAAATGTACTTAGGATGGTAGAATGGTGAAGAATCATAGAGTAATATACAAAACTACAAAAACTTGGGATCTATGAAATATTAAGTAGACTACTTGGGCAAGAAGGTCTCTCATCTGGTACTGAAAAAATAGAATAAATGATTTAGTCTTCCATTCTTCCATAGGTACACATTTAGATGATCTTCTACCCATATATTTTTCTCTTTGGAGGTACCCTCAACATTTTAAAAATGATTTAACCTAAATCAAAGTGATGATAGGAGTATAAATATTCCTATAGTGTAATTTGCCCTGAATACTGAAAAAGGGTTCAATCTATAGGCTTTTGTATCCTTCTTTTACTTCTATTCTAGATTTGATTCTATTTGTTAAAGAAGTTAAAACTCCTTTTCCTGACAATTTTTAAAAAAAATACATTAAATTAGAAGAAAACTAAGTTTGAAAAAGAAAGCAAATATAGTGGTTTCTTAATATTGAACTTTAGGCAAGCTGCTTAAAATAGTATAGTGACATAGTCTTTTGAAAACTAATATGAATAGAAAAAGTTTTAGTGAGCATTATATCAAGAAGAGGATAGATATAGAAAGTCCCTGAGATATTAAGGGATCTTGATCCTTATTTACCTTACTGAACAATAATCAATGCCCACAAAATTACACTCTTGTATGTCAGATGTATAATTCTCTTTCTGGGCAGAGAGAAACTGGGAAAAGTGCTTTCTTTTGAACTCATCAAATGTAAGAGACAAAATACAGAATTCACTCTTCTAAGTATCAGGATGCCTGTAATAAGATACAAGATCTGATACACAGAATAGACTGTCTTCCTTCTGTTTTTTTTTTTTTTTGTTTGTTTGTTTGTTTTTTTTTTAAAGGGAGAAGGAAGGGAATTGGGATTAAGTGACCCAGGGTCATACAGTAAGTGTCAAATGTTTGAGATCAGATTTGAACTCAGGGCCTTTGACTGCAGGGCCCATACTCAATTCACTTCACTATCTAGCTGTCCCTCTTTCTTCTGTCCACTTCAAGCTTCAGACTTCCTGATTGCCATGTCAGTTTCTGTTGGTGAGTGGCAGTGACCATTTAATTGAGATAGACATTCTCCCAGGAGGTAGAGAGGAACAGCTAGGGTTATGGCTAAGGAAGACATTGCTAAGACTGTTGCTAGTCTCTATCTGCTAGTGCCTTAAGCTTCAAGAGAAGAGCATGGTAGAAAAGATTCTTATCTAGAGCAGGGATAGAGATGAAAACTCCTGTGGGAAGTATGCTGAGAGGAAAATCTAGGGTTCTGAGTTAGCCAGTTATTGTGAATCCAGTGGTGATAAGATGAGGAGATGTTGATTTCCAATATTTATATCCTCTCTTTTTCCTTCTTATCCCTTTCTATAGTTATTGATTCAAAGACAGAGTCCTAGACACACACAATTCACTAGCTTATTTCTTTGAGCTGAGAGTAGAGGTAGCCTGAATGTGAAAGAGAATGAACAAGGAGTTTTATAAAATGAATGGAATCAGATGACTATTCAGGAATGTATGACCTGTTTCCTTTCCATTTTTCCAATATGTTAAATAAACTATGTATGAAGTAGACTTGACCAATGGATCCCTTTCCTCATGGGATATATAGCATGCTGTAACTGCCCACATGAAGGGCCAGGGAGCCTACTTTTAGAATTTATGATGATATGTGATGGAAGTGTGCTTTTCTCCAATTCTCAGCCTATGCAGACTCCTGCAACTAGTTATAATTATCTAATAACATCATAAATAGATTTATGACTGGCTACTTAATAGAATTGGACTAGTCAAATTGAGTTTCTTCCTTTTTCCTGTATGGATGTATTGAATGAGAGAGATGTATTGTAAGCCTATGGAATGAAAAAGAATTCTCACCTCTTTTCCCCCTAGGGCCAATGTATCATCAATGAATATGACAAGCCTTTGCTTTTTAGTTATTTGTATTTATTCTTTTACTGCTTTAAATGAAGAAATATTAGAGGAAGCTGTGGCATAGTGAGCTTTCAAAGATTGGAATAGTGAGTGACAGAAATCTGAAATATGGAAGCTGTTCTGAAACTTGAGGGAAACTAAGCACAGTTGAGACTCTATTTCATCCTTCCTTGGGAAGTAAATGTGATAGGATAAATAATCTGTAGAAACTTTTTATGTTTGAACCCATTTCCCTAAAAGATTGAGATGATTTAGGAGAGAATAGGCCCACTAGTATATGGTAAAATGTTTTATAATTAATCTGCATTCAAAGAGAGAACTATGGAGACTGAATGCAGATTGAAGGATACTATTTTCCCCCTTTTTTCTTTGTTTCTTTGCTTTTTCTTTCACATGTTCTTTTTTCTCCTTTGATTTGATTTTTATCAAAAACATGACAAATACAGAAATACGTTTAAAATCATTGTATAATGTATAACCTCTATCAGATTGCTTGTTGTCTTGATAGGGGAAAGAAAGACAAAGGAAGGAGATAGAAAAAAATTTTGAATTCAAAATATTTTAAAAATGAATGTTGAAAATTATCTTTACAAGTAATTGGAAAAATAAAATACTATTGAGAAAAAAGAAATGCTTTGAAAATTGTGTTCTTTCTTTTTCTTTGCAGTAAATATCCCTTTATAAAAAGCCACATTTTAGCTACTAAAGCTACAAAAGCTACATTTTGGAAGGGTTATCCCATATATAAATATTCTAAAAGAGGAAATTAAGTAACTACCTGATTAGTGATTCTGGGAGAGTGTACTTTCTCAGATGAGAATCTTGCCTAATATTTCTTTTTTTTTTTAATTTTATTTAAATTTTATTTTTTTATTAAGTTTTATAATTATAACATATTTTCTTTGACAGTACATATGCATAGGTAATTTTTTTTTAACAACATTATCCCTTGTACTCCCTTCTGTTCCAAGTTTTTCCCCTCCTTCCCTCTACCCCCACCCCTAGATGGCAGGCATTCCCATACATATTAAATATCTTATAGTATATGCTTGGTACAATATATATATATATATATGTGCAGAACCGAATTTTGTTGTTGTTGTTGTTGCAAAGGAAGGATTGTATTTGCAAGGTAAAAATAATCGGGGAAGAGAAACACAACAAAACAAAACAAAGAAAACAATATCTTGCCTAATATTTCCCTGAAAAAATTGAAGCCATTCCTCAAGATCTCTCAAGATACTCTTCCTCTCATCATCTCACATCATTCAGATGCTTTCTAAAACCAAATCCCTCCTTAATCTCTAAGTTTCCTGAAGAGAGTACTCTTTTTCTTGCTAAGATAAAACCCTCTATGTATGCAAATGTTTCCATTCCATCCTCTCTTCTCAACAAATTGACCCACTATCATCTCTACTGATCTTCAATTTCTTCCTCCTAGCTGCTTCTGTAGTAGTTATAAATAAGCCTATGATTCCCCTATGCTCAAATAGCCTTTAATTGATTCATTCATCTCTGATAACTGATTTCTTATCTCTTCTCCTATTTATGGTTAAACTTGAAAAAGCCATCAACAAGAAGTGTCTCTACTTTCTTTCCTCCTATTTTCTTTTCAACTTTTTGCAATCTGAATTCTGACTTCAACATTCGATGAAAACTACTCTCTCCAAAGTTATTAGTGATCTCATTGCTGAATCTAATGTTCTTTTCTTTTTATCCTTTTCTCTCTAATTTTTAGTAACACTCCTCTGTCTTGGTTCTCTTATCTATCTGACCATTCTTTCCTTGTCTTCTTTGCTGGATCTTCTTTATCCATGTCACACGTGATAATAGTGAGGATCTTCTCAAACTCTACTTTGGGCATCTTTTCCTTTTATGCTATTTCACTTGGTGATATCTCTATGAAAAACATTCCAGCCCTAACTTCTCTCTGGTCCTTTATTCATGTCTCCAACTATCTATTGGACATCTCAAACTGGAAATCTTAAACTCAATTATTTCCAAAAGTGAACTAATTATTTTTCACATTCCAAATTTTCCTTTTTTTCTTAATTTCCTTATTACTCTTGAAACTATTACTATTCTCCCAGGGATCCAGGCTAACAATGTAAACGTCATCTTTGACTTCTCACTCTCTTCACCTGCTATAACCAATTAGTTGTTAAGGCTTACTGTTTCTGCCTTTTTATCACCTCTCATGCTCTTCTTCCTCTGATACTACAGATTCTCTAGTGTAGCACTTAGAACCTCAAACCTGGAAAATTACAATTACCTGCTGGCTAGTCTTCTTTTTTAAATTAATTTTGTAATTATAACATTTTTTTTGACAGTACATATGCTTAGGTAATTTTTTACAACATTATCCCTTGTACTCCCTTCTGTTCCAAATTTTTCCCCTCCACCCCCTCCCCTAGAGGAGGGTATGCATTCCCATACATATTAAATATGTTATAGTATATCCTAGGTACAATATATATGTGCAGAACCGAATTTTGTTATTGTTGCAAAGGAAGAATTGGATTCGGAAGGTAAAAATAATCTGGGGAGAAAAACAAAAAATGCTAACAGTTTACATTCATTTCCCAGTGTTCCTTTTCTGGGTATAGCTGATTCTGTCCATTATTGATCAATTGGAATTGGATTAGTTCTTCTCTATGTTGAAGATATCCACTTCCATCAGAATACATCCTCATATAGTATCATTGTTGAAATGCATAATGATCTCCTAGTTCTGCTCGTTTCACTCAGCATCAGTTGATGTTAAGTCTCTCCAAGCCTCTCTGTATTCATCCTGTTGGTAATTTCTTACAGAACAATAATATTTCGTAACATTCATATACCATAATTTACCCAACCATTCTCCAATTGGTGGGCATCCGTTCATTTTCCAGTTTCTAACCACTACAAAAAGGCTGCCACAAACATTTTGGCACATATAAGTCCCTTTTCTTTCTTTACTATTTCCTTGGGATATAAGCCCAGTAGTAGAACTGCTGAATCAAAGGATATGCACAATTTGATAACATTTTGGGCATAATTCCAGATTGCTCTCCAGAATGGTTGGATTCTTTCACAACTCCACCAACAATGCATCAGTGTCCCAGTTTTCCCACAGCCCCTCCAACATTCATCATTATTTGTTCCTGTCATCTTAGCCAATCTGACAGGTGTGTAGTGGTATCTCAGAGTTGTCTTAATTTGCATTTCTCTGATCAATAGTGATTTGGAACATTCTTTCATATGAGTGGAAATAGTTTTAATTTCATCATCTGAAAATTGTCTGTTCATATCCTTTGACCATTTATCAATTGGAGAATGGCTTGATTTCTTATAAATTAGAGTCAATTCTCTGTATATTTTGGAGATGAGCTGGCTAGTCTTCTTGCCACAAATCTCTCTACTCTGTAGTACATCCTCTACTGACCTTTCCTAAATCATAGATCTGATTGTATCATCCATATCCCCATTCAATAAATTCTAGTGATTCCCTATTATCTCCAGGATCAAATATAAAACTCTCTGTTTGGTGTTCAAAGCTTTTGAAAAACTAGTCACTTTTTACCTTTCTAGATTTCATATATCTCTTTTTCCTATTTTTAAAAAGTCTCTTATATCCCCATATACTCTATTGCTTAGTGACACTGGGCTCCTTGCTATTCCTCACACAAGATACTCCCTTTCCTGATTCCAAGAATTTTTATTTGTTCCCTATGCTTGGGATGCTCTTTTCCCATATACTGCCTCTTAAATTCATTGACTTCCCTTAAATATCATATAAATACAGTCTTTGTTAGAAGTCTCTTCATACTTTCTCCATGATTGAACTGAACTGCTTGTGTGCAGGCACTGGTTTTGTTTCTTTGTTTTTATTTGTATCCCCAGTATAAGCCCTACATCCTAATAGGAACTTAATAAATGCTAATTGATGGACTGATTATCTAGCAACACAGATAGTATACTTCACTAAGTAATTAATGCTATATCATTCTTTATGTAGGTTTAGAGTTGGTAGCAAACAAGCAAATTTGGATTGTTTCTAGTGCAACAAGCTACATGCAATGAGACAAATGTTCACCAAAAGTTCCATAAAATATACCTATTTTTCACTAAGTATTTAATTTTTAGGAAATGGAGATTCTTAAATACATCATTGAAAACTGCTTTCATTAACACAGATCCAAACCTATCTATTGTTTAATAAGTACGTTTTAGACAGATAAATCTCAAAAGATAAATCTTTGCTGAAGCTCAGAAAGTTCAAATGACTAGCTTGTGTTCACAGAGGTAGTGTCAGTTGGTATTTTAATCCAAGTTTTCTTAATTTTAAATTAATCCTTCCATTTACACACAAACCTTCCTATCCTGCCTCTCTAATCTCTATACCCTGATCCCCAGTGATTAGGAGAAAAGCTGAATATTGCTCAATACCTGGATTTCCCAGAAAAAGATGTACCTCTTCTCATTGAAGTTATACTGTTCATCCCCTGGAAGACAGTAAAGGGACACAGTAAAGTCCCCAGAGAGAATCTTCTGTTGATTTTTATTCTTTGGCCACATAATTTTGCCCTCTTGGCTGATGGCATATTTAACTACTGTGTTGTGACAATGTAAAAAATATTATTTTATCTGCTTCCTTCTCATATATGTGGATATCCTATATCTGTGAGGGTCCTTTCTTTTCCAGGCTAAATAAACATTATCAAACGCTGATAACTGGTCTTATTTGTCTGACTACCCAAGTTTCCTTCCTCTAGTATCTAACCCTTAAAAAGCAACAACAACAACAAAAACAAAAACAACAATAACATTTCAAATTTTGACTGTGAATCAGATTTCTATTCCAGACTCTACACAAGCTGCCATTTTAGGACTTCAACTCTGTTCCAGTCAGGTTCTTTATTGTACTTAGACACTTTCCCAGGTCTGATAATGGGGAATGGAACACTAAGGACTTAGAGTTGTCTCAGAATTCAGCCTTTGATCCATTCCCTTACATTATATTTCTGAGAAGAAAACTAAGGTCTTTCCTAGATTCTTACTGAGGAAAAAAAATTAAATAATAATTCTCATCCCTTTCCCCAGGGTTAACAAAAATTTTGCGTAAAGAATTCTTAGCCAGCACTTTTTTTTTTTTTTTTTTTTGCTTGGTGATCAGAAATAAGGGATAGATATTCAGATGATGATGAACTGGAGTTAAGTGTAACTGAAGCATGAAATTGATGGAATATGATGTTATCTACAAGGATCTAGAATAGAGACTTTAAGGAGGAGTAAACTATTCTAAAGTGACAGGAAGACTTTCTTGTTAGGATTACTAAGTGAGAACTGAGGTTGTCTGGATAGTTACAAGGTGAGAACTCAGGTTGACTTGATAGAAGGGGCAAGCTCATTGGCTGGGGTGGTTCTTCCCAGAAGCTCTTGCATTATCCCACGCCCATTCTCTGGGAGAATAAAAGAGAGGACTCTCAGAGAAAGAAGAAGACTCTCTGCATTACATCAGGCCTGACGGGGCTCTCTGCAGGAAGGGAAGTCACTTCTAAGGACAAGAGTTAACAACAACTGCCTGGAGACAACGATTCACTACAGGAAGAAGAATCTGTCTTAAAGATTTGAGTAGACACAGCAGATCTCTTCCCAGAGAGCGATCCGGCAGCTTCTAGAGACGACAGCTCACTACACTTTCTAATTAAATTTTTATTTCTGTGTGTAATTATTTCACTAACGGCTTTTTCTATTTTTTTCATTAAAATAGTTAAGTAGATCTTTTTGGGCTAGACAGGAAACCTAATTACCATTTATGCAAATATTTCTGTGGAAAAGTAGGCTTTGAATTCCAAAAAAAACCAAACTTTAAAAGTTTGTTTTGGGCAGTTTTTATTGTCATAATAATTTTCAGGTAATGGATGATAATTCGATCCAACACTTTAAAGTTATTAAAACAATTTTCTAAAACTTAATTTATTTATCAGTTCTAAAAGAAAACTACAAAATTTGATGGGAATGTAAGACTTCATTTCAAAGATAAATTTTTCACCAGAACATAAGAACAATTTATCAGATTTCCAGAGTTGAAATGGTATCTAAATAAAGTTATTGATATTTAAAGGACATTGATATCAAAGAACATTAGAGCTAGAGGGAAACTGAGGGAGAATTTATTTCAACTCTTTTATTATACAGGTAGAGAAATAAAAGTCCATAGGAATGAATTGACCTTTTCAAAATGAATAGTCAGTTATCTCAAGCATCCTAACTCTTTCTATCTCCTTTTTTTCTATGTCCATTTCCCATATTTTTGCCCACCATATTCTTTGTCTTTTCCATTTTTTTCTCTATCTCCATGTTTCTTTGTTATTTTCTCTGAATAATATCTGTGTACTCTTGATAGAATCTAAAATCAGCCATAAAACCCTAAAAAAAATCTCTCTAGAAATTAAGTGTTTTCTAACAAATTTTCTTTACCAATAGGTGCAAATTCAATGGGACTGATTAGACAGTCTCATTTTATGATACTAATTCTACAGTTGCAATTTTTAAAATGACTCAATACTTTATGTGAATGTCATTTCAGTAGCAAACTTTTTGGTGCTTTATTCCAGATTGTCAGAATAACAATTAAAGTCACTATTATATACATAAAATCTTAAGTCACATTCTCATGTGTCATAGTGCAATTAAGGTGATCCTGGATCCTTGAAGGCTTTGCTGGAAGAATGCAGGTTCCAATAGGTTACAATTAAAAATCTCTTCTTTTATGAAAGCCTTCCCTGATCCCTTTTTATTTTAGTGGATTTCCTCTGTTAAATACTTCCATTTATCTTTTATATAGCTTACTATATATATATATTTGTTTGCCTGTTTTCTCCCTCATTCCATTATAAGTTCCTTGAGAAAAGATACTTTTGCTTCTTTTTTGTACCCCCAGTGTTTATCTTTGGGACTAGCATATTATAGGCAATTAATATATATGTATTGATTGATTGACTGAACAAATTTTTTATATTCTTACTCTGGCTTTTTGTACATATATGCAATATTAGAATGGCTAAGTGTGTTGGAAATGCTTCATTTTTAAACTATCCATTCCCTCTCCTACATGATTTTAAAGAACAAAAGTAGCTAACTATGGAGGAAAACCTTACTAGTAGACTGGCCATCTGACAAAAACATATTTTAATTATGATGGAACTTTAAAAATTTTAAGTGGGCCTAAATTTATGAATCTCCTTTCTACTTCTTTAGTGATGATGGCAGGAAGGCAGAAAAGAAGACCAGAATGCTACAAAGGACAGGTTTTAGACAGTCAAATTTTAATCCGATGGTTGATACTCTAAATCCTTAGGAAATGACAAATGAAGGGGCAGATTGGTTGATAAAAAAATTGAATTATCTTAGTCCTAATATTTCATGTTGGTTAGACCTCTTATGGCAAATTTAAGAGCGCATTCTCTTCTATAGGCTGGCATGAAAACATTATAATCTGTATCATTATAAGGTATTCTCAAATTCATGAGATCACATAGCCATTCTAATATTGCATATATGTACAAAAAGTCAGAGTAATAATAGAAAAAATTTGTTCAGTCAGTCAATTAATACATATGTATATATGTATTAATTGCCTATAATATGCTAGTCCCAAAGATATATATATATATATATATATGTATATATATATGTATATAAAGTAAGCTATATAAAAGATAAATGGAAGTATTTAACGGAGGAAATCCATTAAAATAAAGAGGGATTAGGGAAGGCTTTCATAAAAGAAGAGATTTTTCTTGAAGTACAAAGAAAACTAGGGAGACCAATAGGTGTAACGAAGATGGGAGAGCATTCTAGATATAAGGAACTATCAGAGACAATGCCCAGAACACAACACAGCTTAGTCCTCATCCTCCTCAACCTATCTACAGCATTTAACATTATTGGCCACACTCTTCTCTTAAATATTTTCTTTTCTCTGGATTTTTATGATACTATTTTCTTTTGTCTAAGAATTTCTCACTTTTCTTTGCTGTAACATTATACCTATCATTTTCTGAGAGTTCGGAGCAGTATCCTAAAATCTGTTCCCATGCAAGTTATGTTAGGTTGTGTTTACCCACACTAAAAGTTATTTAAACCTCCTCAAGACTTGGTAGACTTCAGGGATAAAAGACTCAGACTATTTGCATCTTGGGTGTTTGAGTTTGTTGCTAATGTTTACTTGTTTTCAGTTGTGTTTGATTTTTGTGACCCTTTTGAGATTTTCTGGGCAAAGATACTATGGGGGCTTGTCTTTTTCTTCTCCAGCTCATTTTCCAGATAAGGAAACTGAGACAAAGAGGGCAGTTTGAACTCAGGTCTTCCTGAATCCAGGTCCAATACTTTTCCCAATGTGTTACCCATGTGCCTGAGTACAAAGCAGCAAAATAAAAAAAATTAAATGAATAAAACAAAATGAGCAACTCAGGTTGCTCTGGAGTCAGAAGGACCTGAGTTCAAGTATGATCTCAGACACTTAATACTTGGCAGTGCAATCCCAGGCAAGTCACTTAGCCCCAATTACCTCTCTAAAATAAATAAAATCTTATGTACAACATTTGGTGTTATTGAAATGTAAAAAATACATACATACATACATACATACATATATATATATGTATGTATGTATGTATGTATACACACACACATATATATATTTACATAACCACAGGAGAAAAAGTATATTCAATAAAGATAAATCTTAAATACAGCTCAAATTGATTCAGCTTTTTAAAGTGTAATATAGGAAGTTTACTCATAAAAATCTAGGAGGAGAAAGGGGAAAAGAAAAGGGCAGATAATAGAAGGAAGAAGAGAAACAGAAGGGGAAAAGAATAAAAAGGGCGAAGGGAATGTAAAGGGGCAGGAAAGATTGTGGGATATAGTGGTCAGAAGTAAACACTGGTGAGGAGGGAAAAGTGGAAAGGAAAGAGAAAAGTATTACTTGAGGAAAATAAGGTGCGTGAAATGCAAAATTGGTCATTTTAACTGTGAATGTGATGGGATGAACTCTCCCATAAAATGGAAACAGATAGCATATAGCAGACGGGATTAAAAACCAGAATCCTATAATATGTTGTTTACAGGAAACATACTGAAATTTATTATGCTCCAGCTGAACCAAAAAAAAAAAAAAATCAGAAGGTAGTGATCCTGATCACAGATAAAGCAAAAACAAAAATGAATCTAATTAAAGGAGATAAAGAAGGAAACTGCATTTTGCTAAAGGGTACTATAGAAAATAAAGTAATATCAGTACTAAACATATATGCATCAAGTGGTATAGCTTCCAAGGTCCTAGAGGAGAAGTTAAGAGAGCTACAAGAAGAAATAGACAGCAAAATTATCTAGTAGGGGATCTCAACCTTGCTCTCTTAGAATTAGATAAATTGAATCAAAAAATAAATAAGAGAAAAGTTAATGAGGTAATTAGAATCCTAGAAAACTAGAAAAGTTAGGGATGATAGATTTTTGGAAAAAATTGAATGGAAACAGAAAGGAATTTTTTTTTCTTTGCAGTACATGGAACCTATACTAAAATGCGAAGGTCTGGTCTAGCTCCTCTTGTCAGGATAAGCAAAAGTCCTTGCCCCACGTGTGGACGCCAATTGTAACGAGCTGCCATCTCCAGAAGCTGCCAGATCGCTCTCTGGGAAGAGATCTGCTGTGTCTACTCAAATCTTTCAGACAGATTCTTCTTCCTGTAGTGAACCGTTGTCTCCAGGCAGTTGCTGTTAACTCTTGTCCTTAGAAGTGACTTCCCTTCCTGCAGAGAGCCCCGTCAGGCCTGATGTAATGCAGAGAGTCTTCTTCTTTCTCTGAGAGTCCTCTCTTTTATTCTCCCAGAGAATGGGCGTGGGATAATGCAAGGGCTTCTGGGAAGAACCACCCCAGCCAATGAGCTTGCCCCCTCTATCAAGTCAACCTGAGTTCTCACCTTGTAATTGTCCAGAAAACCTGAATTCTCACCTTGTCACTGTCCAGACAACCTCAGTTCTCACTTAGTAATCCTAACATCTCCCCCTTTCTTTTGATTTAGAACATAGGACAGTCATGACCTTGAAACATAAATCCATCAATATGGGAAGTATTACAGATAATTACATAAATGACCTTGAAACATAAATCCATCAATATGGGAAGTATTACAGATAATTACATAAATTACATAAGCATATAGTAACATAAATGTCCATAAGTCCATTGTCCATTAGTCTCATCTTGTGTGAGCAAGTCCAATGATTCCTGCTGGTTTTTAAAGTTCTTTAACAGTCTTCTTATTATCCATGCTCTTTCAGTGTCAGATGTTTCTTAGATCTTCTCCTTTATTTTGAGGTCTTTCTCTTTTTCTGTCTCTCTCTGGTGGACAAGGCGAATATGACTCGTTGGCACCCATCTGATTCCTTCTCCTGCTGAAGAAATACAAGCAAACCCTCTCCCCCAGGCAGTTAACCTATCTAATTTCCTTCTATTTACCACTTTCTAAATCTCTTCTCATCATCTGACAATTACATTGGAGTTGTTTGCACTGGGCACAGCCCTGTTGGTTTAAAAGGCCTGTATTCTCCCCAAGTGTAATCCATTTTTTCAATCTGATTGGCTTTTGACTCACTTATCAGGTAATCCCTTTCTGCCATGTGATTGCTTTTCTGCTGGTTGATTAAATCAGAGTCCTGGTCTTCTAAAGGTTCTTTGGGTGTAACATCAGCTGCCATCATGCCCCAAGTCTTTTTTGCCTGGGGCCCTGGACCTGGGCCCCTCATCCCATTTTCCTGAATTATTCTACACTCTGATGCCCAATGGAGTCCTCTGTTGCATTTTGGACATGGGGTTTTAGGTCTTCTTTCACCCTGTCTTCTCACTGTATCTCCATACCTACACTGAGCTCTTAGATGCCCAATTTTTCCACATTGAAAACATCGCCGAGTTTCTCTAGAAGGCCCTTGCCAGGAGGGACCCTGTCTTTCCACATTCATCATTGTCCGGGTGTAAAAAGCATTTGTTCCCACTGTAGCACAGCATCTTATGATCTCCTCTAAAGGAGCATCTTTGTCTAATCCCCATATAATTCTTTTGCAAATCTCATTGGCATTTTCCTTAGCCAGATGTCTGGTCATTATTTCTGTAGCTGAATTTTCTCCAATAGTTCTTTTGACAGCAGTTTGCAAACGTCCCACAAAATCTGCAAAAGGTTCATTGGGACCTTGCTGTATTTTAGTGAAAGCCTCTCCACGATCTTTCTTTCCAGGAAGGACACCCCAAGCTTTTATTGCAGCCTTAGCAATTTGTTCATATATTGTCATGGTATAATTAATCTGTTCCGAATTCTCTCCATACTGACCTTCACCAGCTAAGTGCTCAAAAGTGAATTGTGTGTTAACTCCTATTTCCAAATTGCATCTGACTTGAATTTTACATAATTCATGAAATTCCGCAAGCCATAATAAATTTTCTCCAGGTTCCAGACATGTCCTTGCTATGGATTTCCAATCATTCGGGGTTAGGACTTCATAAGACAAACCATCTAGTAACATTTTGAAATAAGCTGATGTAGCCCCATAAAGGGTACAACCTTTTTTCAAATCCTTAATTTTATTCAAATCTAAAGGTGCATATCTTCTCCTTTTTTTACCTACAGAGTCAGTATTTTCAATCACAGGATATGCATGTATAAAATCACTTATATCCTGTCCTTCTCTCTTAGCTTTAACCAATGCTTTTTCTAATCTTGTCATAGGCTTAGGCTTCTTCACAGGCAATTCTGTTTGTGTTTCTGCCTCTTGCTCTCTTTCTTCCTCCATCTCTGAAGGTGGGGTTGATGTGGGCCTGTCAATAATCTGTTCTCTAGGCAGGGTTGAAGCTTCTTCAAGAGAATCATACCATAATTCCTCATTTAAATCCTCTTGCTCTAGGGAAAGATCTTGATCTTTCCTTTTTTCCTCACACTTCCTCCTCTGTTCATTTTTAGAACTTTTCCTTCTCCTACAACTTGCTTGATAGTTTAAGGCTAATTGAACTATGTTGTAGATATAAAATACTTCTGCAGAAATTGAACGAGGCCCATTTTTTGCTTGAAATTCTTTCATTTCATATCCCACTAGCTTCCATTTATCTACATCTATCTTTTCTTCCTCTAAGAACCAAGGGGATGTACGTCTTAATGCAGCCAAGAGTTTAGCAATCTGTACCCAGGTTACAAGTAAACTCTGCTCCTCAATTATGTTGATTATACTCTCTATAGTACCACTCCTGAATGGGGGTGGAGCTGAGGTTGCTTCTGGGGCTGGAGTTGAGTCGGCTGAGGTCCAGGGATTGAATATAGCTAACATCTGCCCCATTTCAGCTATAAGAGATTCCTGGTTTAGCCCTTAATAAGTTAAGTTCCTTATTTATCTATTAGCACGCTCACTTAATCTTTAACAAAGTTTCCTCGTTACTCATGGTTCTGGGTCAGAGAGACTGAGATCTGGATGGGAGGCTTTTCCACTGGAATCAGGACCGTGTCTGTCCCTGTTCGGGCGCCAAATTGCGAAGGTCTGGTCTAGCTCCTCTTGTCAGGATAAGCAAAAGTCCTTGCCCCACGTGTGGACGCCAATTGTAACGAGCTGCCGTCTCCAGAAGCTGCCAGATCGCTCTCTGGGAAGAGATCTGCTGTGTCTACTCAAATCTTTCAGACAGATTCTTCTTCCTGTAGTGAACCGTTGTCTCCAGGCAGTTGCTGTTAACTCTTGTCCTTAGAAGTGACTTCCCTTCCTGCAGAGAGCCCCGTCAGGCCTGATGTAATGCAGAGAGTCTTCTTCTTTCTCTGAGAGTCCTCTCTTTTATTCTCCCAGAGAATGGGCGTGGGATAATGCAAGGGCTTCTGGGAAGAACCACCCCAGCCAATGAGCTTGCCCCCTCTATCAAGTCAACCTGAGTTCTCACCTTGTAATTGTCCAGAAAACCTGAATTCTCACCTTGTCACTGTCCAGACAACCTCAGTTCTCACTTAGTAATCCTAACACTAAAATTGATCATATATTAGGGACTAAAAACCTCAAAATCAAATACAGAAGAGCAGAAATAGTCAATGCATTTTTTTTCAGATCATTATCCAATAAAAATTACATGCAATAAAAAACCAGGTAAAATCGACCAAAAATTAATTAGAAACTAAATAATCTGATCCCAAAGAAAGAAGGGTGAAACAACAAATCACAAACACAATCAATAATTTCATCCAAGAAAATGACAACAATGAGGCAAAATATCAAAATTTGTGGGATGCAGCCAATGTAGTTATTAGAGGAAATGTTATATATAGATGCTTACTTGCATAAAATAGAGAAAAAGAAGATCAATGAATTGGTCTTGCAACTAAAAAAGCTAGAAAAATATTATTATATACTAAATATAATTATATTATTATATACTAAATTAGAAATTCTGAAAAGAAAAGGGGGAGAATAATAAAATTGAAAGTAAGAAAACTATTGATTAATAAATAAAACTGAGTTGGTTTTATGAAAAAACCAACAAAATAAATAAACCTTTAGTTAATTTGATTAGAAAAAGGAAAGAAGAAAATCAAATTCTTAGTCTCAAAAATGAAAAAGGAAAACTTTCCACCAATGAAGAGGTAATTAGAGCAATTAGGAGTTACTTTGCCCAACTTTATGCCAATATATCTGATAACCGAAGTGAAATTGGAGAAATACCTTCAAAAATATAGATTTCCCAGTTTAACAGAAGAGGAAACAAATTACTTAAATAATTCCATTTTAGAAAAAGAAATGGAACAAACTATTAATCAACTCCCTAAGAAAAAAATCTTCAAGGCCAAATAGATTTACATGAGAATTCTACCAAATATTTAAAGAATAATTAACTCCAATACTATACAAACTATTAGAAAAAAAAATAGAGAAAGAACAAGTACTATCAAATTCCTTTTATGACACAGATATGGTGCTGATTGTTAAACCAACACCCTTTCCTATAAAAAAAACACTAGAGAACATATAAATATGGAATAAATGGAGTTTTCCTTAAAATGATTGGTAGCATCAATCTATCCATCAACAAGCATAATATGTAAGAGGGATAAACTAGAAGCAATCCCAAATAACATCAGGAATGAAACAAAATTACTCACATTACATTACAATTCAATATTTTATTAGAAATGTTAACTTTAACAATAAGAGAAAAAAAAGAAATTAAAATAAGTAATGAGGAAAGAAATTATCACCTTTGCAGATGATTCTAAAGAATCCTAGAGAATCAACTAAAAATCTATTAGCAAGAATTAACAACTTTAAGCAAAGTTGTAGGATACAGAATAAACCCACATAAATCATCAGCATTCCTATGTTTCCAATAAAATCCAGCAGCAAGAGATACAAAAAGAATCTCCATTTGAAATAATTGTAGATAATATAAAATATTTGGGAGTGTACTTGCCAAAACAAAGTCAAGAACTATATGAACACAATTACAAAACATTTCCTACACAAATAAAGTGAAATCTAAACAACTGAAAGAATATCAAGTGCTCATGGATAGGCTGAGCTGATATAATGGAAATGATTTAATCTATTTAATCTATTTTTTCAGTGCCATATCTATGAAACTGCCAAGAAATTACAGAGCTAGAAAAAATAATAAGAAAATTCATCTGAAAGGTAAAAAGGTCAAGAATCTCAATAGAATTATTTTTTTAAAAAAGTACAAATGAAGGTGGCCTAACGGTACCAGATCTAAAACTGTGTTATAAAGCAGAAGTCATCAAAATCATTTGGTATAGAATAGTTGATCAATGGAATAGGCTAGGCTTACAAGACACAATAGTCAATGACTATAGTAATGTAGTGTTTGATAGACCCAAAGATCCCAGCTACTGAGATAAGAACTCATTATTTAACAAAAATTGTTGGGGAAATTGGAAAATAGTATGGCAGAAATTAGGCATTGACCAACAACTAAGATAATATACCAAGATAAGGTCAAAAGAGGTTCATGATTAGACATTGAGAGTGATATTATAAACAAATTAGAAGAACAAAGGATAGTCTACCTCTTTTACCTGTGGAGAAGGAAGGAATTTGAGGCCAAAGAACTCAAGTACAGTATGAAATACAAAATGGATATTAAACTTTGTATATCTTTTGATCAAGCAGTGACTCTACTGGGCCTGTATCCCAAAGAGATCATGAAAGAGGGAAATGTTTAAAGTAGCTCCTTTTCTAGTGGCAAGGAACTGAAAACTGAGGATTCCCATCAGTTAAGAAATGACAATATGTTATGGCATATAAATGTTCTGGAATATTATTTTCTATAAGACATGATCAGATGAATGATTTCAGAATGGTCTGGAGAAAAATACATGAACTGGTGCTAAGTCAAGCAAATAGAACCAAGAGAACATTGTACACAGCAATAAGAAGATTATGTGATGATCAATTGTGATAGATTTGGCTCTTTTCAATAATGCAGTGATTCAGATCAATTCTAATAGATTTTTGATAGAGAAAGCCATCTGCATCCAGAAAGAGGATTGTCAGGACTGAAGATGGATCACAACATAGTTTTTTTCCACTTTTTTGTTGTTGTTTGCTTGCTTTTTTTCTCATTTTTTCTTTTTTGATCTGATTTTTCTCTTTCTCTATTTTATGCAAGTAAACATCTAGAGATATAAAATTTCCCCTAATAACAGCTTTGACTGCATCCCACAATTTTTGGCATCATGTCTCATTATTGTCATTCTTTTGGATGAAATTGTTGATTATGTCTATGATTTGTTGTTTCATCCATTCATTCTTTAGGACTATATTGTTTAATTTCCAATTTTCCAATTAATTTTTATCTATTTTCTCCTGGCCTTATATTGCATGTGATTTTTATTTCATCATGATCTGAAAAAATACATTTACTAATTCTGCCTTTCTGCATTTGATTTAGAGGGTTTTATGCCCTAATTTATGGTCAATTTCCATGAACCACTGAGAAAAAAGTAAATTCCTTTCTGTCTCCATTCAATTTTCTCCAAAGATCTATCATACCTAACTTTTCTAAGATTCAGTTTACATCCTTAACTTCTTTCTTGTTTATTTTGTGGTTCTATTTATCTAGTTCTGAGAGAGCAAGGTTGAGATCTCATATTATTATAGTTTTGCTGTCTATTTCTTCTTGCATCTCTCTTAACTTCTCTGGGAATTTGGATGCTTATACCACTTGGTGCATATATGTTTAGTATTAATATTGCTTCATTATATATGGTACTCTTTAGTAAGATATAGTTTCCTTCCTTATCTCTTTTACTTGATCTAAGATTAGATCTTGCTTTTGTTGCTACCCGTTGCTTTTTTTTACTTCTGCTCTGGCCTTTTACCTTCACTATATATGTCTCACTCTGTTTTAAATGTATTTCTTGTAAGCAATATATTGTAGGATTCTGGCTTTTAATCCAGTCTGTTATCTGCTTCCATTTTTATGACTGCTGCTTTATAGCATAGTTTTAGATCTGGTAACTGTTCATCCCATTCATATTCATGATTAAAATAACTAATTCTGTATTTCCTGCCATATTATTTGCTTTTCTCTTTTCTTTCCTCCTTTCCTCCTTCCCGGTATTTTGCTTCTGATGACCATCTCCCTCAAACAGTCCTCCCTCTTTTTTACACCTTTCCCCTAATATATCTGTCTTCCCTTCTATTAGTCTTTCCCTTTCTTTTCCCCTTTCCCTCCCACTTCCCTATAAGGTGAGACAAGTTTCTTTGTGAAACCAAATATGACTGATATTCTCTCCTTGAGCCAAATATTATGAGTAATATTTACATAATGTTTATCCCTCTCCTTCCTCCCCCTCAATTATAATAGATTTTCTTTGCTTCTTTGTAAGATGTAATTTCTCTTATTTTACATTCCTTTTCCTTTTTTCCAGTATGATCCCCTTTCCACCTATAGTTTCTTTTTCATATTAACATAATAAAATGAAATTATACCCACACTCTCTAAGTATATCCATAATAGATATGTAATTCTCAAGAGTTCTTTCCTTTTTACCTTTTTATGTTTCTCTTGAGTTCTGTGTTTGAAGATCAAATTTTTTATTCAGTTCTGGTCTTTTCATTAGAAATAGGTGAAATTCACCTATATCATTGGATGTCCATCTTCTTCCCTGAAAGATAATGCTCTTTTTAGCTGGGTAGCTTATTCTTAGCTGTAATCCAGGTTTCTTTGCCTTTTGGAATTTCAGATTCCAGGCCTTTCAATCTTTTAAGGTGGAAGCTGCTAGGTCCTAGGTAATCCTAATTGTGGCTCCTCTGTATTTAAATTGTTTCTGGCTGCTTGTTATAGCTTTTCCTTGGTGCAATAGTTCTGAAATTTAGCCACTATATTCCTTGGGGTTTTAATTTTAGGGTCTCTTTTAGGAGGTGATCAGTAAATTCTTTAAATGTCTATTTTACCTTCTGATTCTAAGATATCAGGACAGTTTTCCTTTATGATTTCCTTTATGATAATGTCTAGATTCATTTTTTTCATCACGACTTTCAGGAAGTCCAATAATCCTTAGACTGTCTCTCCTCGATCTATTTTCCAGGTCAGTTGTTTTTCCTAGAAGGTATTTCATGTTTTCTTCTATTTTTTAATTTGTTTGTTTTTGTTTGACTGCTTCTTGAAGTCTTATTGTTTCATTCATTTCCTTTTGTTCAATTCTAGTTTTTAGTTTATTTTATTCAGTTAGCTTTATTTTTATCTCCTTTTGTATTTGACCAATTGAATTGTTTTTTTTTTCTTTGCATTTTTTTCAGTTTCACAAATTTTGTTTTTTCACATCTATTTTTCATATCTATTTTGTAAGGTATTATATGCTTTTTCAATTTCATCAGATCTACTTTGTAAGGAGTTATATATACTTTTCCCATCCTTTCTTGTAAAGATCTCATTTTCTTTCCCCATTTTTCTTCTTTCTTTTAAGATCTTTTATGTAATCTTCCAAAAAAGCCTTATGAAAGGGGACCAACTCATATTTCCCTTTGGGACTTTATCTGGAGTTGATTTACCTTTAGGAACTTCAGGATTTGAGATCTGTTCTTCTCTCTTTACATAAAAACTGTCTATGATAAGAGTTCTTTTTTGCTTTTTGCTAATTTTTAAAGGCTTTTGGTCTGCTCTTAATGAAAAAGAGTGACAGCTGCTTTAGTTTGCCCTGGGGCCGTTCTGCTGGTTGATTTTTGATGCTCAGTTACGGAGGCTAGGTCCTGAATTCTTCTGGGACTCAGAGGTTTACAATTTGCCTTTTGTAGCAAATCTGCCAAACCACTTGCTTGCAACTAGGACAGAGTAGCCCAAGCTGCAACACTCTGATTCCTCACCCCAGCTCCTTGTTCCCTGTGCTGCAGACTATCCCCCTGCCTGTTTGAAATAGACCTGTTCTGAAGTTCTTCCAAGGTATCTTCTTCTGGAAATGTGTGGTACTCCAAATATTTGTGGGTTCTTTGACTCCAAAACCAGTTTAGAGGCTTAATCTGCTGTTGGTTTGAGAGAAAGTCAGAGGAGGTCACAGAAATTTGTCTGCTCTCCTTCATCTTGGCTCTGGCCCTCAATCTTAATTTTTTTAAAGAAGAGTTTTGATGAAGGTGAAAGAGGAGTGTAAAAACTGACTTGAATTTTAATATAAAAAACTGGGCAACAATACCAAAGTCATGTTACTTTCTGGCAAAAAGAGGAAGAAGAAATAGAAGAAGTTTCATATTTTATATTTTTGAGCTCAAAGATCACTGCAGATGGTGACTGCAGCAAAGAAATGAAAAGATGTTTGTTCCTTTGAAAGAAAACTATGGCAAATCTGGACAAGCAGAGTCCATCATCCTCCTGACAAAAATCAGTATAGTCAGTTTTTTCCAATAACAATGAATGGCAGTGAGAGTTAAAACTATAAAGAAAGCTTAGCCCCACAAAGTCAACTCATAAATTCATGTGCTAGAGGAGAGTCCCTTTGATACTAGGGAAATCACATAAGTCAATAGTTAAAAAAAAAACTTCAAGATATTCACTGGAAAGGCATGTACTGGACCTCAGATATTTTGGCCACATAATGATAAAACGGGATTAATTATAAAGACTCTGATACTGGGAAACATTGAAGGAAAAGGAAAAAGAGACAGTGTGGGACAAGATGAAAAGATGATATCATGGAAACAACAAACAAGAACTCGGTAATAGTGGCAATAGTGGAGTATTGAAGGGCCTGAAATGCTATGGTGCATGAAGGCCATGAAGAGTCAGACACAATTAAATGACTAAATAACAACAATTTATCCTGTATATAACTTGTTTGTGTATATTTGTCTACTTGTTGCCTCCTATATTAGATTGTGAGATCCTTAGCATTAAATTATTTTGCCTTTTATGTTATGTCTATTACATAGTACCAAATAGTTTTTTTCCTTTGAAAAAGACCAATGACATCACAAGATGATGCCTTAATTTGTGAATTTGATTTAAGTGAGACAAAGTTGCACCAAATTCTTAGCCCTTACTCTCTTTTCCAGTCATTGAAGTCCAATGGCAAGACAAATGTCAAGATGACTAATAATGACCCAGTACATAACGTATGATTTTGAAATCTTTGTGTCTAACCAACCTCTAATCACTCCACAATGCCTACTTCAGTCACCTTCATGACTGCTGGAACAAAATGTTTTAATATACTCATTCTGTCAGGAGGAAATCTTCATTTGCTAGGGAAAAAAAAACCCCACCAATGGATTTAAGGTTTATTGGTTAACCTCAACTTGTTTAGTCCATCTGTTGAAATAGTTTACTTGGGTATGGTTGCTGCTGATGCTACAGCTTCTTGAAACTACAAGAGAGAGTTGAATGTCAGGTAGATACCAAAAGTGGATGGGCAGCCTTCAAAAGGCCCTTTGGGCAAATTGTGGTTCATGTAGTGTATTCCTTTGTCTAAATATGTGATCCAGATCCTGGACGGGAAGGAACCATACTTTCTCTCCAGATTGTCCACTTCTAAACAACTTAACCTGTCACATCTCTTGAATTAATCACTATTTCTCTTGCTTCAGTGTTTATTTCAAACCTAATCATTCCCCTTGACGCTTCCCATGGAACTCTTTCCCCCAACTCTTAGTTGAGAACATAGCCTCATATTTATTTTATTTTTTATTTTATTAGCCTTATACTTTACTGAGTCATCCTCTGGAAGCTTGATCTTTTCCTGTCCTTTAAGTAAACACCACTCAGATGTCTTCTGCCTCCTATCTTTCATTTCTAACTGGAATGAAGAGGACCTGGATTTGAATCCTGGCCTTGGTCTACAGTTAGTGTAAGGATGCATTCAAATCCAAGCAGGCCTCTAGCGTTATTTCTGATTTACTAAATTTTCCAGAGATAGTGGAAATATAACTCAGTTCAACAAACATTAGAAACCCCTGAGGGTTTTTTGACTGATTTTTTTTGACTAGGTAAAAAAGACCATTTTTTGCCTCATTTCTTATGAAGCCTTAACTACTGATTGATCCTTGCCTCAGTTAAAGAAAGATCCTTACTTAAAAAGGTCAAGATTACCCATTGCATCCAGGACCATCTTCGGTCATCCTGATCAATGCCTTGCACTTGACCCAGATGACTCTGGGGGAGAAAGTGGTTACTTTGCACAGCCTTCTCACAGTTAAATCCAATTCACTTGTGCATCATGGCATCATCTCCCTGGTGTCAATGGTCCTTCTTGAGAAAGGACAATCACAGTTGTATGTAAAACACTATTACATTACATTGTAATGTAACTTTGTCTATGACTGCAGGATATTAGGACTCTGAAAGTACATTTGTTGTTTTCCAAAATATAAGCCCTTCATGTAGTCCCTCCCATTAATCAAATATTTTGTATCTTTTTATGTTTCTTTTATTTCTTGCAATTCTGATCTTTTCATCAGGAATACAATTATTAGTTATAAGCCTTATCTTTCTCTTTTTGAATTCAAGGCCTTCTCCTTTAAAATGCAGGTGAAAAGTTGTAGTGTTCTCGGTGGTTTTCTGGAGGTCCCTGAGCAGTCTTCTTTTCAGTAGAGTAATCACCACAAGAATAGCCTGGTGTTAAAGTCCAAAAGTCTTTAATGTCTCATTCACCTGGTATTCAGTTAGCTTTCTCATGGCCTTCAGAAGAGACTTGGTTTCAGTGGAGAAAATGCAGGAGGTCAGGCCAGCCACCATAAGGCTGATGAAGATGGAAATGAATCTCTCTTTCCTTGGCTCTGAGAGCTTGAGCTACTGCCTCCAGTCCACTTGTCTTCCCTGACTCTTGGTCCCTGCTTATATGCTCCACACTGAGTATAAACCAATCATTATATCACTAGGAAACCATTATTTGTTGTACGATTAAATTAATTATACTGAACTTAGAGAACTATTAATCACCATGCTAAACTAGATAACCATTGTCTCATCAATTCCATTGACTTAACACCTTGTAAGAATCCTTGTTTCAAGTTCAGAATTCTGGCCCATCCACCAAGTCTATTGTTAGGATTACTAAGTGAGAACTGAGGTTGTCTGGATAGTGACAAGGTGAGAATTCAGGTTGGACAATTACAAGGTGAGAACTCAGGTTGACTTGATAGAAGGAGCAAGCCCATTGGCTGAAGTGGTTCTTCCCAGAAGCCCTTGCATTATCCCATGCCCATTCTCTGGGAGGATAAAAAGCAACAGTGGGCCTGGAAAGTGAGTCTGCCTGGAGAAGGATAAGAGCTGGAGGAGATTCAATAAAAAGACTCTGCATTGCATCAGGCTTGACAGGGCTCTCTGCAGGAAGGGAAGTCACTTCTCTGGACAAGAGTTAACAGCAACTGCCTGGAGACAACGGTTCGCTACAAGAAGAATCTGTCTGAGAGATTTGAGTAGACACAGCAGATCTCTTCCCAGAGAGCGATCTGGCAGCTTCTGGAGACGACAGCTCCCTACAATTGGCGCCCAACGTGGGGCAAGGACTTTTGCTTATCCTGACAAGAGGAGCTAGACCAGACCTTTGCAGTCTATGTGACCTGACTGTGTCTCCTTGGGATTTGAACTCTTTGTTTGATTGTAACATTTGGGGGATTTCTTTTAGGAGATAATCAGTAGATTTTATCTATTTTCATTTGCCATCTGTTTCTAAGACATCTGAAATATGGTTTTGGGAGAATTAGGCAGGAGGTGTCATGATTTTCAGGTAGTAAAATAATTCATTAGATGATCTCTTCTTGATCTCTTTCACAGATTTTGGTAATATATAAATTTTCTTCTGATTTTTTTATCCCTCAATATTTTCATTTTGTTTTAATGTCTTGTCTTATATAGTAGTTTTCTGTTTGGTCTATTCTAATTCAGTTTAGGCAAAAGTTTTACCACACTGTCTCTTCTAAAATATTAATTATCCTTCCAAATTTCCTTCCTAACTACTATTTTTTTATTTTAATTCATTTCCCCAAGTATTTATATGTTTCTTGTCTCCAGGACATTCTTTTTTTCTGAGGAAATATTTGGATTTAATAAAAGTGTTCTTTATTCCTGGATATTTCTTTTTAATTTCTCACAAACTTAATCTATAAATCTTTAAATTTACCTTCTAAATTGGGAAGCTTGTACTTGGGCAAAATTCTGTATCCATGTTTCTGCATGACATGTTCAGATACTGTTTGATTGTCATTTAGTTCAGTGGCTAAGACTGGGACTAAATTTCTGCAATAATTATTTTGGTTTTGAACCATCCTGCCTGGATGTTGTCTGGGGCTGAGGCTATATGGATCTTGTACTAGACGTGGGTTATCTAGTCTGTTTTCTGTTTTGAATTCAGATCGAATGGGTATTGATTTTCTGCCCCTCAGCTAACTTTTTCCATCTTGGGAGTTGCTCTGGCCATGTGTTCTGGTAAGGATAGGAATCAGGATATTCCTGATTATTTTGCACTGAGCATACTACTTTGCACTTTGTCTTTTACCAAACAAAGCCAATGATTTTGTATGCTTCTGGAAATTTTTGTTTTATTTTGGACTGGGTAAAGAATTTCATATCCATTTCTATCTTTTTAAAATAATTGTTCTGTTGCATTTTAGTTCACCATTAAGGTATTTGTGAGGGAACTGGACTCCTCTAGGCTATACCACATCTCTATCCACAACCTACAAACTTTTATTTAGTAGTGCATTTAAAAATAGATGACAGTCATCTCTTGCTAAAGAAGAGAAACTGACAATTTTAAACATTAACATTAGGTATTGCAGTAGAGTATGCTTGACTCAAATTTTTGGGTAAACTGATTGTCCAAGTTTCCATCTGTGTGAAAGAACTATGGCTTTGATTAAAAGTTAAATTGGAATGTTTCAGAAAATGAATGTCTTCCATTCTTGTAAAAACACAGGAGGGGAGCTAAAGAATTGTTATAATTTTTAAGTTTGGGGAGATTTAACTACTCAACTACTTTTTTTGGGGAACAGTCCTTTCTAATGCTATGAATAATCTGGAAATGATTAACTTTGTTTCACTATTTTGAGTTGTGACTTTTATTTTATATATGAATTGATTTTTTCACTTTAAAAAACAGAAGTAAAGACAATGTCTGCCACAAATACAAAATCTCTTTTTTCTCCTGGACATCTACAAGTGATCCTTCTTGAAATGTTATTTCAGACTTACAATAGTATTTAAACCTTGTGTATTTTTTTAAGCATCCCTTGAGAAAGACAAGTTTAAACTTAGTAAATGTCTTTGCTTTTTAAAGCATTTCCTTAAAATAAATCTTGGTGGGAACTTTTTAGGTATCTCAAATAGACTGAAAAATAGAGATGTTAATGGAAATGACATTTGAGAAGGCTTTTTTCCTTACTTAATTCAGACTTTGACCCTCATGGAACTTCTGTTATGGCTGCTTATTGGTTAGAAAGGTGAAGTTTAGAAAAGAGAAAGAGGTATGGAAGATAGATGGATTCTTAATAAGAAAAAGAGGAAGTAGTATAGAATCTTTGTCTTTACTCTCTTCACTCTCTTGCTCAATAGCATTATCAGCTATCATAAGTTTAGCTATTTTTAATTATAAAACAACTCTCAGACCTGTAGATCAAACTTTAGTTTCTCTCCTGAACTTCAGACCTGTATTATCAATTACTTATTGGGCATTTCAAGTAGCAAGTCCTAGAGATATTTCAAATTCAACATATCTAAAAGTCAACTCATATTTTCCTCCAAAACTCACCTTTCTACAAACTACCTTATTTTGGTTGGAAGCACTCCCATTATTCGGATTCCATATTAGTACCTTCACTATTATCAGTGAATCCTCACTCCACCTATCTGTATTAATTTCTACTTCTGGTATCTGGGAAAGATTGTGAGAGAAAATCAGGATAAGGGAGAAGTACTCAAATTTATGGAGACAAAATTTATCAAAATTTGAGAAAAATGGAAGAAAATTTGAAAAATAATTTCTTGGTTCAATACAGAGATTTTTATTTCAAGATTGTCTTCTGAACAATCTTCTATCAAAGCAGATTGTCATCTTTTCTACAGTCTTAAAGAATTGACTAGAGTATGGTGTGGTTAGTTAATAAATTTCCCCACGGTCACAATTTTCATAAACTCAAGTCCAGCTCTCTGTTCAATAAATGTCATGCTATCTCCTTAAGGAGAATTAGGGAACAGAATGTAAAGAAGTAGACTCAACTAAAATAAAGTAGTTGAAAAATTAAAATAAAGTGGTTGACAAAAAGGCAAGTAGAATAGAATAATTCATTTTAAGCAAAATTAAAGAATATTAGGTGAGACACACTGTCTTGGTTTTGGTTCAAAATGGGGCAGCAACTATATAGGTATTGTTAAGATAAAGGAAAAAAAAATCTGATGTGTTGTTAGAAAGAAGTTCAACTTAGGTGTTTGGGGTTGTAGAGTAGATTCTCAAAACCAGTTTCAAAAAATGACTTAATATTACCCAAATGATAAATGATTAAAAGATATGAACAGTTTTCAAATGTAATAATTAAAACTGTCTATAGCCATATGAAGAAAAATGCTCTAACTAAATATTGCTTGGATAAATGAAGTTAAAACAATTCTGAGGCATTATATCATGCCTATTAGATTGGCTAAAATAACAGAAAAAGAAAATAACAAATATTGGAGGGGAGGTGGGTAAAATGAAACACTAATGCATTGTTGGTGTAGTTGTGAATTAATTCAATCACTTTGTAGAGCAATTTGGAAATATGTGCAAAAGGCTATGGATATTCTTTGACCTAGCAATATCATTACTAGGTCTATGCACCAAAAGAGATAAAATGATAAAAAGGAAAAGGACTTATTATAAAATGACTATACTATTATTATTATTAAGATATTTTTGCAGTCTTTTCTAGTTACAAAGAATTGGAAATTAAGAAAGCAACCATTGGAGAATGCCTAATTAAACTGTGTAATGTGATTATGATGGAATTCTATTTACTATAAGAAATGACAAGCAGGGTGCTTTCAGAATAACCTAGAAGATTTATTTGAGCTGATGCAAAGTGATATGTACTATGTACAAAGAAACAGCAATATTGTAAGATGATCAACTGTGAATGACTTAACTATTTTTCAGCAACACTTATGATGAAAAATGTTATCCATCCCAAGAGAAAGAACTAATATTTGAATACAGATTGAAACCTACATTTTTACTTTATTTTTCTTGATGTATTTTTTAATCTGTTTTCTTTTACATGACTAATATAGAAATGTTTTTTCATGACTACATATACATAACCTATGTCAAATTTCTTATCTTCTCATAAAGAGGTGCAGGGGTCCAGCCTCTGAAGGGGGTCCAGGGGGCTGAGCAGGAGAAATAGGGTCGGCTTCAAAGGAAGACAGGAATTGTGGGGTAGTTTGAGTGAGGAATTGATGAAAATGATGCTCCTACTTCTCTAGGGCTCCTTTTCTTTAGGTCAAAAGAGTCTTCAGATATGTGTCTGACTTATTGACCTTTATTTGTTACTACATTTGACAGTTAATATTTGAGTAAGTTTTTTATGGTTAAGTGTTAATTATTGATTACATTACACGAAGCCAATAGTGAAAGGTAAATGTCATATAAGGTTAAGTGTCAGTGATTTTTTGTTACTTATGTCTTCTTTGTCAATTCTATGGATTCTTTGATTCCTCTATTTCCATGACTTGGAAACATAGGCATTTAGGTTAATTCCTAGTTATACTTTAACCATTTTTTGCTTCCTAGACATATTGATCTTTTCTGAGTCTAAATTGGTAAACACCATCATTTCCTGGACTTTTGGATTCTCTCTCATAGTGAAAATGCTTTCCATGGTGTTCTCTCCTTTATCATTTGTCTCAGTGAGAGATTAGTTTTATTAGGACAGAATATGCATGTGGAATCATTTCTAGTTAACTTGCTCAAATTCCCCTTGTCACTAGATTTTTTTAGATAATGTTTAGTTCTGTAATCAAGCCAATTATAAATAATATATGAAATAGTAGTCCATTAATGGGAATCATAGAAGGAAATGTTGTTCCTGCATGAATGCTGGGCACATTTGATCTCAGCGCTGGGCTTTGCAATCAGAGATTGCGGCTTCCAAAAAGAAGGGAAGGGAGAGAATTTGGAGTTTGGAACTCAAATTTTAAGAGTGAATGTTTAAAATTGTTTTTTGCATATAACTGAGGAGAAATAAAATACTGAATAGATTATTTATTTTTTATTATAGCTTTTTATTTACAAGATATATGCATGGGTAATTTTTCAGCATTGACAATTGCAAAACCTTTTGTTCCAATTTTTCCCCTCCTTCACCCCCTCCCCCAGATGGCAGGTTGACCAATACATGTTAAATATGTTAAAATATAAATTAAATACAATATATGTATACATATTCAAATAGTTATTTTGCTGTACAAAAAGAGTCAGACTTTGAAATAGTGTACAATTAACCTGTGAAGGAAATCAAATATGCCAGCAGACAAAAATAGAGGGATTGGGAATTCTATGTAGTGGTTCATAGTCATCTCCCAGTGTTCTTTTGCTGGGTGTAGTTAGTTCAATTGATTACTGCTCTATTGGAACTGATTTGGTTCATCTCATTGTTGAAGATGGCCATACCCATCAGAATTGATCATCATATAGTATTATTGTTGAAGTATATAATGATCTCCTAGTCCTGCTCATTTCACTCAGCATCAGTTCAAGTAAATCTCTCCAGGCCTTTCTGAAATCATCCTGCTGGTCAGTTTCCAGTTTCTGTCCACTACAAACAGGGCTGCTACAAACTGAATAGATTATTTTTAAACTAGTTAAGGACACAATAAAAAGAAATAAAGTTGACAATTTCAGCCATGAAGTGGTGTAGAAAATTAAAGAGGAAAGAAAGAAAGAAAGAAAGAAAGAAAGAAAGAAAGAAAGAAAGAAAGAAAGAAAGAAAGAAAGAAAGAAAGAAAGAAAAGGCCAAACCCACAGCTTTTTCTGGAGTTGATTCTTTAAAAGCTGTAAGGAAAAAACAAATGTGTCCAATAACAAGAGGGCAAGATAAATTGTTACATGAATTAACAATAGGACAAACATTTGAAACAACTATAGGAAAGCCAACTACTATGATTTTTATAAGGCAAATAGCTTCAAGAAAATTTATCACCTTCTTATCATCCTATTCAGTTTTCATTTATCAGAAATAGAAAGAAAAATAAAAGAACTTTGTAGATTTGTCATGTAAAGAAGTGATTTGTCTAATTAAGCAGATAAATAAATGACAAAGTAATCTGGCTTTATTGTTGGCATTAGCATAAAGAACATACTGTGCTTATTATCTAGTAACTGAGATTTCTTCCAGCATAATGTTGAAGGGAATCATAAACTATAATAAACACTAATATCAGTATTTTTAATGTCCATAGCCTTATTGTGGTTTTCCCCCCTCTCTTTGTTAATAGTTTTTAAAATCAGAAATATTTTGCTAAATCATAAAATCTTATGTCATCTATAAGGTACTTTGTCTTAAAAAGAGGTCTAGGACCCATCACTGTCTTTTTCCATGGCTTTGCCAGGGAATACCTGTAGTGAAATGGAAGCAGTTTCAGATTTTATATTCTTGGATTCAAAGATCACTTTAACCATGAAATGAAATGACACTTGCTCCTTGGAAGGAAAGGTATGATAAATCCAGACAGCTTAATAATAATAATAAAAGCAGGGACATGACCTTGTCAGCAAAAATCCACATAGTCAAGGATATGTTTTTTTTTTTCCAGAAGGAATGTATGATTATGAAAATTGGACTAGGAGGAAAGCTGAGCACCACAGAATCAATGCTTTCATTGAAAGAGAATTCTCATTGCAGAAGACTTCTGAGAGTCTCTTGAACACCAAGGAAATCAGATCAGTCTGTACTTAAGAAAGTAATTCAGACTATTCACTGGAAGGTCATGTACTGAGGTTGAACCTTAAATACTTCAGTCACATAATAAGGAGATGGGAATTATTGGAAAAGACCATAATATTAGAAAAGATTTAAAATTAAAGGAAAAGAGGATTGCTGATGGATGGATGGGTCTTGTCATAGAAACAATGAACATGAACTTGGACAAACTTTAGGATATTAGTGAAGGACAGAAGGGCCTGAAAAGCTATGGTCCATGGAATCATGAAGAACAAGAAATTACTGAATGACTGAAAAACAGCAATCTGTGGTCTTCATAGAGACAAACAAAATTCACATTCTTAATTTAGACATTACATGAAGGTTAGGAACATGACAGCTTCTAGGTAATAAAGCTAGGGAGAATACAGTCATGTTCTTGTTTAAGCATAATTAGAATGAATTACATTCTATAAGAATTATTATGCATCTGTAATGCCAAGTTATAAGTCTTGTTTTAAGGCTAGCATATAATATAAAATCTTTATTCTATTTGGTTGTTTTTTTGTTTGCTTGTTTTAGGGAGTTTAAAAATAGTCTGATTTCAGACACAGTCACCCTAATCTTCCATTTAATTAAATTCCTAAGACTTAGACAGAGATCAGATTTTCTAATTAACATTACAAATAAAACCCACTATAGTTAACAAGTAGTAATCATTTTTAAAGCAAATACTGTGGTTCACTATGTTAAACACTAGGGTTACAGAGAAAGATAAAATAGTCCCTGCTCTTGAAGAGATCACAATCTAATGTAAGAGATAACATATGAAAACAAGAACAAACAAGTAGGACAAACAAGTGGAAAGGCACTAGAATTAGAAGAGACTTGGAAAGGCTTTTTGTGGAAGATAGGATTTTAGCTGGTGTTTGAAATAAGGTAGAGAATCCAGAAGGTAGAGACAAAGAAGGAGAATAAAAATATTCAGAAACTAGAAGTGGAAATGTCTTGTTTCTAGAAAAACAAAGAGTCTAGAATCATTAGTTTGTACAATATCTGGCAGGTGAATGTGAGGAGATGTAAGATATGGAAGTAGGCAGGGAGTGCTTATGAAGGGCTCCATGATATTTGTATTGTTGTTTTTTTTCTGATTGCTTGTAGCATTTTTTCCTTGGTACAAGAGTCCTGAAATTTGGCTATAATATTCTTGGGAGTTTTTATTTGGAGATCTCTTTTTGGTAGGCCAATTCTAAATTTATTCTATTTTTTGGAATTTTTTAAATGTAATGTTTGTATATCCTCTCATTTTTTGTGCTTTCTTTATCAAACCATTGATTATTTTTTTCGTGATTCTCTTCCATCACTCTCATTTCTTTCCCTAGCTTTTTTTAAAAAGCTAACTGAAGAAAATAATTCCTTTAAAATTAGAATTGAGCAAGTGGAAGCTAATGACTCCATAAGACATCAGGAAACAAAATGAAAAGAAAAAAATAGAAAAAAATGTGAAATATTTCATTGGAAAAGTAAATAACCTGAGATAATTTATTAATTATTGGACTAACAGAAAGCCATGATAAAAAGACCCATCCTTCAAGAATTTATCAAAGAAAACTGATCTAAGAATGAGAGGGTAAAATATCCATTGAAAGAATCCACTGATTGCCTACCAAAAAGAGATCTCCAAATAAAAACTCCCAAGAATATTATAGCCAAATTTCAGGACTCTTGTACCAAGGAAAAAATGCTACAAGCAACCAGAAAAAAAACAACAATACAAATATCATGGAGCTATAGTTGGAATAACATAGAATTTAGCAGCTTCTACATTAAAAGCCCAGAGAACATATGATATGATATTCCAGAAGGCAAAGAGCCAGGATTACAACCAAGAATCACCTATCCAGCAAAAAGAGCATAATTCCTCAGGAGGAAAATGGTTATTAAATGAGATAGAGGGCTTTCAAGCTTTCTTAATGAAAAAGACCAGAGTTGACAAAAAAGATGTTTAAATACAAGACTCAAAGGAAGCATTAAAAAAGGTAAAAACGGAAAAGAAAAAACATAAGGGATTCAACAAAGCTAAACTTTACATCACTACATGGGAAGATGATATTTGTAACTGTTAAGAATTGTATCACTATTAGTGCACTTAGAAGTATACATAGAGGGAATAAGTATAAAGTGACTCTGAAGGGATGATACAAGAAAGAATAGTGTGATAAAAAGGATTACACTGGGAACAAAAGGAAGGGAGAGGTGCAGTGGGATAAATTACCTCACATAAAGAGTCATGAAAGATCTATTACAGTGGAGGAGAAAGTGAAGAAGATGTGGTGGGCCTTGCTTAAACCTTACTCTCATCAGAACTGTCTCAAAGAAAGAATAACATACACAATCAATTGGGTATAGTAATCTACCTCATTCTATATGGAAGTAGGAGAGGTGGGGGACAAAAATAGGGGGAGGACAAAAGAAAGAGCAGATTGGCAGTACTGGTGGTCAGAAGCAAAACATTGGTAAGGAGGGAAAAGATGAAAGGAGAGGACAAACATGAAAAAAATAGAATTGAGAAAAATACAAAGTCTTCACAATGGTGAATAGGAATGAATTCACCCATACAGATCAGAAGAGCATATTAAAAATCAGAATCTTACAAAAAATTATTTATTTTAAAAAAACACACTTGATATAGTGAAAGAGATATAAGAGTAAACCTAAGTAGCCTGAGCAGAATTTATTATGCTTCAGCTGAAGTTTTTTAAAATGCAGGGAGGTAGGAGCCAAGATGGCAGAGAACAGACAAATGTCTGTATTACCTCCCCCAAGCTCCCCTCAAATTAATAGCAGATTAAGCCTCTGAACTGCTTTTGGAGTGACTGTACCCCAAAAATATTTGGAATACAACAAATTTCTAGAAGAAGATACTTTGGAAGGACTTCAGAAAAGATCATTTTCAATTGGGCAGAGGGAGAGGCTGCTGAGTCCAGACCTCACCTCAGGGAGCCGAGGCTGGGTGCCAGGGCATTGCTATGTCTGTACCCTGGGCAACCTATTGTGAGGCTCTTAAGGTTACTCTGTCCTGGTTGCAAACCAGTGGATAAGCAGATTTGCTATGAGACACCCAAAAGTAAACACAAACGGTAAATTGTGAGCCACTAAGTCCCAGAAGAATATGGGACTTGGCCTGGCTTACCCAGCCCCAGAAGTCAGCCAACAGAATTGTTCCAGGGCAAACTAAAATGGTTGTTGCCCCTTTGCCCTAAGAGCAGACCTCAACCTTTTTTAAAAATGAGCAAAAAAGCAAAAAGAACTCTGACCAAAGACAATTTTACCGGAGAAAGAGGAGAGTAAAAAAATAAACTCTAAGGGAAAACCTAAAAAAAATAGAGAAAGAGAAAAACAGACCTGAAAATCCTAAAGACAAATCAACACTAGAAAAAAACCCCAAAGAATGATATGAGTTGATCCCCATTTTACAAGGCTTTGTAGGAAGAATTTAAAAAGATTTTTAAAAAGAGCTAGAAGAAAAATAAAGAAAAGAAATGAGATCTTTGCAATAGGATATGAAAAAGGAAAACCAGAAATTATCTGAAGAAAACTTCTTTAAATATAGATTTGATTAAATGGAAAAACCGTATGACTCCTTACAAAATAGATATGAAAAAAAGAAATCAATTCATTGAAAAACAAAATCTGTGAAATGGAAAAAATGCAATGAACAAAACATTTCATATAAAAGTTCAATTGGCCAAATGTAAAAGGAGATAAAATAAGCTAAAAGAAGAAAATAATTCACTAAAAATTAGAATTGAACAAATGGAAGTAAATGAATCAATGAGACTTCAAGAATCAGTCAAACAAAACTCCAAAAATGAAAAAAAAAATAGAAGAAAAAGTAAAATAATTCATTGGAAAAACAACTAACCTGGGAAATAGGTCTAGGAGAGACAATTTAAGAATTATTGGACTTCCTGAAAACCATTATGAAAAAAAAAAAAGTGCCTAGACATCATCTTTCAGGAAATCATCAGGGTAATCAGAGGGTAAAATAGCCATTGAAAGAATTCATTGATCACTTCTTGAAAGAGACCCCAAAACAAAAACTCCAAGGAACATCCTAGCTAAATTTCAGAATTATTAAATCAAGGAGAAAATATTGCAGGCAGCCAGAAAGGAACAATTCAAATACTAAGGTACCACAATCAGGATTACTCAAGACCTAGCACTTCCACTTCAAAAGATCAAAGGGCATGGAATCTGATATTCTGAAAGGCAAAGGAACTTGTATTGCAACCAAAAATCAATTATCTAGCAAAATTGATCATTGCCTTTCAGGGGGGAAAATGGACATTCAATGAAACAGATGAATTTCATCTATTTCTGATGATAAGACCAAAGTTGAATAGGAAATTTGTTCTTCAAATACAGAACTCAGGAGAAGCATAAAAAGGAAATAAAATAACTTTCTTTTAAAATTAAAAACAACAACAACAACAAAAAAAAAACTTATATCCCTACATAGGAAAATGGCATGTTTACTTCTTGAAATCTCTATCTCTGTTATGGGTATAGTTAGAGGGTATAGGTATAATTTTATTTTATTTTGATGATTTAAAAAATTACAGGAGGAATGGTGATTCTACTGGAAGAAGAGGAAAATTGAGTTAAAATGTAAATTACACCTCATTAGAAGGCAAAAAAAGACCTATTGCAATTGAGGAAAAGAGGGGAGGGGGATAAGTATTGGGCAACTCTTGCTGTCATAAGATTTGGCTTGAAGAAAGAATATCAGACACATTTAGCTTCACTGAGAAGTTTGTTTCACCCTATAGGGAAGTAGGAAGGGAAGGGTGAAAGGAAAGGGTAGGCTAGTAGAAGGGAGAATAGAAGTAGAAGGGGAAAGGCATAAAAAAGGAAGGGGCTGCAAAAGGGGAGGGCTGTTTGAAGGAGAGGTAATCAGTGACAAAATACTGGGGAGGACAGAAAGGGGGAAAGGGAAGAGAAAACTATAACTGAGGAGAAACAAGATGACAGGAAATACAGAATAATTTTATCTATGAATGTGAATGGGATGAACTCTCCCATAAAATGCAAGCAGATATCAGACAGGATTAAAATCCAAACTCTGCTTTAAATGAGTTTCTTGCAAAAAACCTACAATTTGTTGTTTACAAGAAACTCATTTAAAGCAGAGTGATGTATTTAGAGTAAAGGTAAAAGTCTGGGGTAGAATCTATTATGCTTCAGCTGAAATTAAAAAAAAAAAAGCACAGGTAGCAATCCTGATCTCATATCAAGCAAAAGCAAAAATAGATTTAATTAAAAGAGATAAGGAAGGAAACTACATCCTACTCAAAGGTACCATAGATCAGTACTAAACATATATGCACCAAGTGGCATAGCATCCAAATTCCTAGAGGAGAAATTAAGAGAGCTGCAAGAATTAGATATCAAAACTATACTAGATAAATAAAATCATAAAATAAATAAGAAAGAAGTTAAGAAGATAAATAAAATCCTAGAAAAGTCAGGGATGATATAAAAGTTAAGGATGATATATAGGGAGAAAATTGAATGGAGACAGAAAGGAATATACCTTTTTCTTGGCAGTAGTACATGGAATAATGTATTAGGCAAAAATCCTCAAAATCAAATGCAGAAAGGCAGAAATAGAAAGTGCATTTTTCTCAGATCATGATGCAACAAAAATTACATGCAGTATAAGTCCAGGGGAAATTAGACCAAAAATTAATTGGAAACTTAAAAATCTAATTCTTAAAAACGAGTAGATGAAACAACAAATCATAGACACTGTTAGGATTACTAAGTGAGAACTGAGGTTGTCTGGACAGTGACAAGGTGAGAATTCAGGTTTTCTGGACAATTACAAGGTGAGAACTCAGGTTGACTTGATAGAGGGGGCAAGCTCATTGGCTGGGGTGGTTCTTCCCAGAAGCCCTTGCATTATCCCACGCCCATTCTCTGGGAGAATAAAAGAGAGGACTCTCAGAGAAAGAAGAAGACTCTCTGCATTTCATCAAGCCTGACGGGGCTCTCTGCAGGAAGGGAAGTCACTTCTAAGGACAAGAGTTAACAGCAACTGCCTGGAGACAACGGTTCGTTACAGGAAGAAGAATCTGTCTGAGAGATTTGAGTAGACACAGCAGATCTCTTCCCAGAGAGCGATCCAGCAGCTTCTGGAGACGACAGCTCGTTACAATTGGCGCCCAACGTGGGGCAAGGACTTTTGCTTATCCTGACAAGAGGAGCTAGACCAGACCTTCGCAATTTGGCGCCCGAACAGGGACAGACACGGTCCTGATTCCAGTGGAAAAGCCTCCCATCCAGATCTCAGTCTCTCTGACCCAGAACCGTGAGTAACGAGGAAACTTTGTTAAAGATTAAGTGAGTGTGCTAATAGATAAATAAGGAACTTGTTAAGGACTAAACCAGGAATCTCTTATAGCTGAAATGGGGCAAACACCTTCTGTTCAAGGAAAATGTTTAGAGAGCATCATCAAGGTTATGAAAAGCCAAGGATTGATTATAATTTTAGAGGAGATTACTGAACTTTTAAGAACTGTGAAGGTTATATGTCCTTCTTTTTCTCTGGAAGAAGAATTGGATCCAGAGAATGGGCGTGGGATAATGCAAGGGCTTCTGGGAAGAACCACCCCAGCCAATGAGCTTGCCCCCTCTATCAAGTCAACCTGAGTTCTCACCTTGTAATTGTCCAGAAAACCTAATTCTCACCTTGTCACTGTCCAGACAACCTCAGTTCTCACTTAGTAATCCTAACATCTCCCCCTTTCTTTTGATTTAGAACATAGGACAGTCATGACCTTGAAACATAAATCCATCAATATGGGAAGTATTACAGATAATTACATAAATGACCTTGAAACATAAATCCATCAATATGGGAAGTATTACAGATAATTACATAAATTACATAAGCATATAGTAACATAGTAACATAACGCATGCTAGAAGTATATAACATAATCAAATAATCATAAATTGAAAATTTATAAATGTCCATAAGTCCATTGTCCAGAAGCTGCTGGATCGCTCTCTGGGAAGAGATCTGCTGTGTCTACTCAAATCTCTCAGACAGATTCTTCTTCCTGTAACAAACCATTGTCTCCAGGCAGTTGCTGTTAACTCTTGTCCTTAGAAGTGACTTCCCTTCCTGCAGAGAGCCCCGTCAGGCTTGATGAAATGCAGAGAGTCTTCTTCTTTCTCTGAGAGTCCTCTCTTTTATTCTCCCAGAGAATGGGCGTGGGATAATGCAAGGGCTTCTGGGAAGAACCACCCCAGCCAATGAGCTTGCCCCCTCTATCAAGTCAACCTGAGTTCTCACCTTGTAATTGTCCAGAAAACCTGAATTCTCACCTTGTCACTGTCCAGACAACCTCAGTTCTCACTTAGTAATCCTAACAAGACACAATCAATAATTTCATCCAAGAGAATGGCAACAATGAGAAACATACCAAAATGCAGCCAAAGCCATTATTAGAGGAAATTTTATATCTCTACATACTTGCATAGATATAGAGAAGATTAATAAATTGGGCTTGCAATTTAAAAAGCTAAAAAAAGAATAAATTAACCTCCCCAATTAAATACCAACTTTGAAATTCTGAAAATAAAAGGGGAGATTAATAAAACTGAAAGTAAGAAAACTCTTGAATTAATAAATAAAACTAACAGTTGGTTTTAATGATAATCTAAGTGAAATGGAGAAATACTTATAAAAATATAGATTGTCCAAATTAACAGAAGAGAAATAAATTAGTCCCATTTTAGAAAAAAGAAATAGAACAAGTTATTAATCACCTCTCTAAGAAAAAAATCTCCAGGGCCAGATGGATTTACATGTGAATTCTACCAAACATTTAAAGAACAATTAATTCCAATCAAATTATTTTAAAAATAGGTAAAGAAGGAATCCTACCAAATTCCTTTTATGACATAGATATGGTGCTGATGCTTAAGCATCATCAGGTAGGATGAAAACAGGGAAAGAAAATCATAGGTCAATTTCTCTAATGAATATTGATGCAAAAATCTTAAATAAAATATTAGCAAAGAGATTACAGAACGTCATCTCCAGGATAATACACTATGACTAAGTAGGATTTATACTAGGACTGCAGGGATGGTTCCATATTAGGAAGCCTATTAGCATAATTGACTTTATCAAATAACCAAACTAACAAAAATCATATAATTATCTCAACAAATGCAGAAAAATATTTGATAAAATCCAATATCCATTCCTATTAAAAGCATTATAAAGTATAGAAGTAAATGGAGTTTTCCTTAAAATAATAAGTAACATTTATTTAAAACATTAGCAAGCATTATATATAATGGGAACAAACTAGAATCATTCCCAATAAGATCAGGGATGAAACAAGGTTGCTCACTATTACCATAACAATTCAATATTGTATTAGAAATGTTAGCTTTGTCAATAAGAGAAAAAAAAAGATATTAAAGGAATTAGAGCACATAGAGTAGGTAAAACTAAATTATCTCTATTCACAGATGATATGATGGTATATTTACTTAGAGAACCCTAGAGAATCAACTAAAAAAATACTAGAAACAATTCACTTTACCAAAGTTGCAGGATACAAAATAAATCCACATAAATCATCAGCATTTTTATATATTACCAGCAAAGTCCAACAACAAAAGTTAGAGAGAAATTTCCATTTAAAAGAAAATGGTGATAATATTAAATATTTGAGAGTCTACCTGCCAAAGCAAAATCAGGAACTCTATGAACATAACTACAAAACACTTTCCATATAAATAAAATCAGATCTAATCAACTGGAAGTTGATCAAGTGCTCATGGGTAGGCCAAGCTAATATAATAAAAATGACAATATAACCTAAACTAATCTACTTATTCAATGCCATACAAACTCCCAAGAAATTATTTTACAGATCTAAAAAAAAAAAATAACAAAGTTCATCTGAAAGAACAAAAGGTCAAGAATTTCAAGGGAATTAATGAAAATAATGCATATGAAGCTGACCTTATGTATTAAGAAAAGTTGTATGTATTTGGATTCACTCCTATAAATGATGTTCTAAGACTCAATTGAAAATGAAAGTAAGGTTTTAATCAAATAGGACAAGGTATAGATAGTTTAGATTTGCATAAAAAACCAAATAGAAATAAGAACAATTAACAATATGACAATTATAGCAGATAGAGGAAGAGAATACATCACCAATTCAAGGGAACCTCAAAAACTCAAATGGCTGGGAGCCCCGTTTCAGCCTCAATCAACTTGAATTGTATAAAGATTTTCCCGGGCTAAGCGTCCTTCCCTTGGGTGAAGGTCAACTATAGCTTGCAACACGGGCTTTTTATATGTTTTCAGACAAAGAAGGCTCCCAGCCAAAACTTATCTATATATTCATGTTGACTCATTCCAAACCCATGAAGCTTGACCTGTTTCCTTATCAATTGCATATGCACAGGGAGGAAGCCACCCAGCCCTAAGCATAAGCATTTCCAAGAATGGCTAGTTCCTGGTATCTGTTGTCAAGGACATACAGAGTTTATGGAATGGTCAAGTTCCTATAATTTAGACGCTCAGGCCTGTTAGATTTGAGTGAGCTTATAATTCTAATATGAAATTTTAATTTCTTATTCATTTGGCCTTAAGATCACAAAAATAATAAGAGGACTGAGCTAAAGGGATAAAATTAGAATAAATTGTTTTCATCTTCCGATACATATAACAATTACACATACATAGTATTACAAAAAAGAGTAATAATAATAATATGGGTATGGATAAAGTATTAAAATAAGTGGTAGCGCTACTTGATCTAAATAAGAAGTCATACCAATGATGATTAGTATCTGATGTCACTAAATGTGAGGCCTCAATAAGTTGTCCTGCAGTTATATGAGTCTGTATTTGATGTTCATTTAACACTTGCTGATTAAACTCTAACAGTTTCTTCAAAATTAAGGATTTGTTCAGGATATCCATAAGAGGTTGTAGTGAAAGAGAGACATAGGGTAAAGGGATGAGTTTGGGTACCCAGGTTAAATTTTTGATTACATCTGTATCAGGTGAGAAATAAAAATCGTTTCCTTGCCAATGCAAGAAAGAGACATTAGACAAACAACCAGAGAAGGGGGCAGTAACAATATTTACAGAAATAAGATCAGTATGATTATTAGAAGTTATACATATGTGTTGTGAAGATACCTCATATATCATGGAGAAATTATTCACAGGATATAATATTAAATCACACAAATTGAATGAATGTGAAAGAAGGCAGGGTTCCATCTACCGAGTCATCATCCCACAAACAATCCCCCTATTAGTTTCAGTACAGTCAGAAAAGGTGTGGGTTACATTATTCAGATCTATGTAGTTTCCATATATATGAGGTAAAGCAAAGTAATTACAAGTAAGACAAAAGATATCACGTGAAATTGACACATAACAGTCCATATCCTAACTTGATAATACACAATAGTTCCAGTACACCAAAAAGAAGTACATTTTCAAGTTGTTGTTTTTTCCATGCTTCTGGTAAATTAAACATATGATACCACATTTGAGTATCCCCTTCTTGTAACAATCTGAGCATTTTCTTTTTGTATCAAGGTATATATATTTTGTAAAGAGCATTTGGTCCAATTAAACAATTTACTAATATTTCCAGTAAAACCCAAACTAGTAATAATACTATCATTAAAAATCTGTAGAAATTGGCCTTGACATTTTAACATATTTTGGTGGGGTAGGATTGTCGTGGGCAACCATCGAGCATTTACAGTCAAAGCTTGAGAAACATCTTATCCAGCACTGCGCAGTCTGCTGGCCAAGGTCTCAAGATCTATAGAATTTACTATACCCAAACCAGTTCTAGCACCACCAAATAGGGTATCATACCAGGTTCTTTTCTTTTTAACACAATTCATCAGAGGAGGAAAAGTTACATTATTGGTACAAGTTTTAGGAACTCTTATGATTGATGGAGGATGTTTTGTAGGAGGGGGAGGTGTCAGTAATAGGTATTTTATCTAATAGTGAGGCTTCAATACCGCTATCAAGATTTTACATGCACAGTTCATCAGTTGCTTTTCAATGTTTGTTCTCAGCTCGTTTTCTGCATTCAGTTGGGAAGTCCACACCCTTGGAGTCCACCAGTTCTTTAGTTCTGGTATACTGAGTCCACTCTCTTTCCTGTGTAGCACTGCTGTATCTGATGTCAAGAGGATCTGGAACAGTCCTTTCCAGCTCAGGGTCAGCTTGTCCTCCTTCCATGTCCGAACCAGGACCCCATCTCCAAGCTAGAACTCATGCACTGTGAATCCTAAGGAGGAGTCTGAGCAATAAGCCTGTTTAGTTGTAAAGTTTTCAGATGTTACAGTAAAGGTATAATATATTTCCTTAAAAACAAATCCTTGGTTTCAAATATCGGATACAAGGAAGAATTTTGAATCCCTTTTGGATAAGGGTGACCATACAATAATTCATAAGGTGACAATTCCACATCTCTTCAGGGGTTTTGTTTTAATTCTTAATAAGGCAAGGGTAAGGCACTTGGTCCAGGGCAATTGTGTCTCTAATGCCAATTCAGTCAGTTGCTGCTTAATTTCCTTATCCATCCTTTCCACTTTACATGATGAGGGTGGATGCTATGGGGCGTTTAAGTCCCATCATATTTCTAGAGCTTGGGCCACAGATTGGAGGATCTTAGCTGTGAAACAGGTGCCTTGGCCTAAATCTGCCTGCTCCACCATCCCATACCCTGGAATGATATGCTCAAGAAGTACTTTTACAATTACTGAGGCTGTTGCCCAGGCAAGGGGAATGGCCTCCACCCATAAGGTCAGATAGTCCACTACGACCAACAAGTATTTGAGATGCCCTACTGACATCAGCTCGGTAAAGTCCACCTGTATGCTTTGGAAAAGCCTGATACCAGGGGCCTTCCTCCTTTTAGACTTGTCATTGGGCCGTCCTATTCATCCTCTGACAAACAGGACACCTGCTGACTAGTTGCCTGCTATTGTGTATAAGCCAGTGCCACAAACCTAGTCAGCACCACATTACACAGGTCTCAGACATCCCAATGACTGCCCTGATGTAAATGTTGGAGTACTATACCCAAACCAGTTCCAGCACCACCAAATAAGGTGTCATACCAGGTTCTTCTTCTTCTGTTACATAAAAACACAGGTGGAAGAGTGACATTATTGGTACAAGTTTTAGGAACTCTTATGATTGATGGAGGATGTTTTGTGGGAGGGGGAGGTGTCTCTAATAGTGAGGCTTCAATACCGCTATCAAGAGATGCAGAGAAAAGTTAGTAAAATAAAATACTTATTTCTACTGAAATACACAAAAGTAAAGTTATAAATGAATTTTTTCCATAAATTAATAAAAGCATTTACCTGAGCAAGTATTGTTTTTTTGCCCCAAATAATTTTATTCAGAATTTTGGAAATAGAGCAAATATTTCTATAAAATGATGAAATGATTAACTCAATGAAAAACATTGACTCAAATGAAATAATGACAAATGAAATGAGCAGAAGTAATATAATGTCATATAGAATAACAGTCATATTGTTTTAAAAACCTTTTTTTCTTGTTTGTTTTTGAGTGGCTAAGTAATTTTTATTTGTAAAAGTACCCAAATTAAGAGCAAAAGACACTTGAAGAAAGAGGCTATCTATATTCAGAGAAGAACTAATAAGTATAAATATGTATAGAATGATATAAATTTGTGTGTATGTATTTTGTGTAGTATATGGTAGTGTCTAATGCTAATGAGTATTATTTATAATGAAGATAAGCTAGAAACCTTCCCAGTAAGATCAGGAATAAAACAAAGATTTCCACTGTCACTAATATTATTCAATACTATACTGGAAATCTCAACATTAGCAATAAGAGAGGGAAAAGAAATGGAATCAGAATAGGGAATGAGCTAATAAAACTTTGTTTTTGAAGATGATATGACAATATACTAAGAAAATCCTAAAGACTCAATTAAAGTTAATGGAAATGATTTTTTTTTTTTTGCAAAATAGCAGGATATAAAGTAAATCCACAGAAATTATCAGCATTCTTTTATGTCACAACCAAAACCTTATAAAAAAAAAGATGATGAGATACCTCGTTTAAAATAACCGGGCAGTATACTTGCCAAAATGAACTTAGAAACTATATAAAGAAAATAATGTATTTTCTATGAAATATATATATATATGTGTGTGTGTATATATACATATAAAATAAAATAAATTTAAATAATTGAATAATTATGCATAGTCAGGTCTAATTCCATAAAACTCACAATTTCCCCCAAGTTAATTTGTATATTTAGTGCAATTCCAATTAAATTACCAAATAATTTTTTATAGATCTAGAGAAAGCAAGAATAATTCATTTGAAAGACCAAAAAGTCAAGATTATCCAAGAAACTAATGCAGCAGTGGGGAGGGGGTGAGGGAAATGGAAAGGAAGAAAGCTCAGCAGGATCAGAGATTAAACTATATTATAAGTCAATTACTATCAAAACACTATGGTACTGATTAAAAAAACAGACAGCTAGATCAGTGGAACAGAATAAACATAATTTTTTAGCAGCAAATAAATATACTAACTTAGTATTTGACAAACATAAAGACTTAAGTTTGGATATAAGAATCCATTATTTGGTAGAAAAGAAATGTTGATAAAACTGAAAAACAGTCTGGCAGAAATTAGGCATACACTAATATCTTATGCCATTTACTAAGAGAAGGTCAAAATGGATACGTGACATAGATATAAAAACAAATGCTACAAGAAAAATTTAAGAACATAGGACTTATTACCTATAGAATTTATGGATATGTATACGATTTATGAATAAATAAGAGATAAAGAACTTTCACTTACATTAAAAATACTATATGTATATGTATATGTATATGTATATGTATATGTATATGTATATATATATATATACATATATATATATATGTATATATATATATGAAGTCATTGGAATTAGTCAATTACCCAAAAAACTGAATATAATCTTTTATGGAAAAAGTGGATATTTAACAAAATAGAAGCCTTTTAAGTATTCTTAATTAAAAGACAGAATTAAATAAACAATTTGACCTTAAAATATAAGACTTAAGGGAAAGAAAGGAATAAAAAAAGAAACAAGAAAGGGAAAACATAAGAAATTCAGTATTATATTTCTATATGGCAAGACTATAGAACTTTATACTTAAGAACTTTATTACTATAAGAGCCACTAGAGTATACATAGGTAGAGGGTGTGAATATAAAGTGTCTTTGATGGGATAATTCCTCAAAAAACAAAATAAAGATGTGAGAAAGAAAATTGCATTGGAAAAGGAAGGCAGAAATTAAGTAGTGTAAATTATCTTATGTAAAAGAGGCATAAAAAAAAAAAAAAAACTAGTATAATAGAGGGGAAGGTTGGGGGAGGAGGGAGTGGCAGGCAAAGGTGAAACTTTACTTTTATCCAAATTGGCTCAAAGAAGGTATAACATACACACTTAGTTGGATACAGAAATCTATTTTACCCTACGAGAAAGTAAAAAGGGACAAGAATAATAAAGAAGGGGACAGTGAAAGGGAGGGTAGATTGGGGAAGGCAGTGATTAGAAACAAAACACTTTTGAGAAGGGAAAGAATTCCTAAGATGGGAGGTGAGTGGTAAAAAGAGAGGGGGATAAGGAAAAATAGTATGGAAGGAAAATAGTATTTTCAGTTACCATAACTACAGATGTGAATGGGATGAGCTTACCATAAAATAGAAGTCAATAGCAGAACAAATTAAAAAACAGAATCCTATTTTATGTTGTTCACAAAAAACACTTTTGAATTAGAGAGATACACACAGGTGTATGTAAAAGATGAGGGAAGTATTTATTATGCTTCAGGTGAAGCAAAGAAAGCAGGGATAATGATCATGATTTCAGACAAAACAAAAGCAAAAATAGATCTAAGTAAAAGAGATAAGGAAGGGAACTGTATCTTGATGAAAAGTACCATAGACAATAGTTATATTAATATTAAACATATATGCAACAAATTATATGGCATCTAAATTTTATTTTCATTTTTAATGGTATTTTATTTTTCAAAAACATGCAAAAATAGTTTTCAATATTCATCTTTGCAAAATCTTATGTTGCAAAGTTTTCTTCTTTTCCTCAACTTCTAGACAATAAGTAATCCTATATAAGTTAAATATGTAACATTTAAATTTTTGAAAAAGAAGTTGAATGAATTACAAGAGAAAATAGATAATAAAACTATTAGTAGGTGTGGCCCTCAACTTTCCCCTCTCAAAACTAAATACATCTAACAAGAAATAAATAAGAAAAAAGTTAAGGAGGTGAATAACATTTTGGAAAAGGTATTTATGATAGATTTATTTTTTTTAATTAAAGCTTTTTATTTATAAAACATATGCATGGGTAATTTTTCAACATTGGCCCTTGCAAAGCCTTCTGTTCCAAATTATCCTCTCATTCCCCCCACCCCATCCCCTAGATGGAAAATGTTATTAATTATTAATTAATAATATTAATTAAATATGTTAAAATATATGTTAAATCCAATATATGTGTACATATTTATACAGTTATTTTGCTGCACAAGAAAAATTGGATGAAGAAGGGGAAAAAAAACCTGGGAAAGAAAACAAAATGCAAGCAAATAACCTAAAGAGTGAGAATGCTATGTTGTGGTCCACACTCAGCTCCCATAGTCCTCTTTTTGGATTTAGATGGCTCTCTTCATCACTGAACAAGTGGAACTGGTTTGAATCATCTCATTGTTGAAGAGAGCCATGTTCATCAGAGTTAATCATCTTACAGTCATCTTGTTGCTGGGTATAATGATCTCCTGGTTCTGCTCATTTCACTTCAGTCTTTCCAGGCCTCTCTGAAGTCATCCTGCTAGTCCTTTCTTACAGAGCAATAATATTCTTTTAAGACCCTGGATATCTTAGAATCAGCTGGGAGTCAGGATAAGCAAAAGTCTTTATTCTTGTTCTTTTTGGGGTCACCCTCAGGGAACCCATTTTGATCTAATCTTAGTATGTGGTGTTAAATGTGGGTCCTTGCCTAGTTTCTGCCATACTAATTTCCAGTTTTCCCAGCAGTTTTTGTCAAATAATGAATTCTTATCCCAAAATTTGGGATCTTTGGGTTTGTCAAAGATTAGATTGCTATTTTTATTCACTATTTTGCCCTGTGAACCTAACCTATGCCACTGATCAACTAGTCTATTTCTTAGCCAATACCAAATGGTTTTGGTGACTGTTGCTTTATAATATAGCTTTAAATCAGGTACACTTAGACCACCTTTCTCTGACTTTTTTTTCATTAGTTCCCTAGCAATTCTCGACCTTTTATTCTTCCATATGAATTTTGTTGTTATTTTTTCTAGGTCATTAAAATAGTATCTTGGGAGTCTGATTGGTATAGCACTAAATAAATAGATTAGTTTGGGGAGTATTGTCATCTTAATTATATTCGCTCGGCCTATCCAAGAACACTGAATGTCTTTCCAATTATTTAAATCTGACTTCATTTTTGTTGCAAGTGTTTTGTAATTTTGCTCATATAATTCCTGACTCTCCTTTGGTAGATATATTCCCAAATATTTTATACTATCGACTGTTATTTTGAATGAAATTTCTCTTTGTATTCTCTTTGAATTCTCTTTGAATGGATTGTGTTGGTAATGTATAAAAATCCTGAGGATTTATGTGGATTTATTTTGTATCCTGCGACTTTGCTAAAATTCTGAATTATTTCTAATAGCTTTTTAGCAGAGTCTTTGGGGTTCTCTAAGTATACCATCATGTCATCTGCGAAAAGTGACAATTTGATTTCTTCATTTCCTACTCTAATTCCTTGAATCTCTTTCTCTGCTCTTATTGCTGAGGCTAGAGTTTCTAGTACTATATTGAATAGTAATGGTGATAGTGGGCAACCTTATTTCACTCCTGATCTTACAGGGAAAGGTTCTAGTTTATCACCATTACATATGATGTTTACTGAAGGTTTTAAATATATGCTCCTTATTATTTTAAGGAATAGTCCATTTATTCCTATACTCTCAAGCGTTTTTAGTAGGAATGGATGTTGGATTTTATCAAATGCTTTTTCTGCATCTATTGAGATGATCATATGGTTTTTATTAATTTGATTATTAATATGGTCAATTATACTAATAGTTTTCCTAATATTAAACCAGCCCTGCATTCCTGGTATAAATCCCCCTTGGTCATAGTGTATTATCCTGGGGATGATTTTCTGAAGTCTATTTGCTAATATCTTATTTAAGATTTTAGCATCAATATTCATTAAGGAAATTGGTCTATAGTTTTCTTTCTCAGTTTTAGATCGACCTGGTTTAGGTATCAGTACCATGTCTGTGTCATAGAAGGAATTTGGTAGGACTCCTTCAATCCCTATTTTTTCAAATAGTTTACATAGCATTGGAGTTAGTTGTTCTTTAAATGATTGGTAGAATTCACCTGTAAATCCATCTGGTCCTGGGGACTTTTTCTTAGGAAGTTGGTTAATAGCTTGGTCTATTACTTTTTCTAAGATGGGACTATTTAGACTACTTACTTCTTCCTCTGTTAATCTGGGCAAGCTATATTTTTGAAGGTATTCTTCCATTTCATTTAAGTTATCGAATTTATCGGCATAAAGTTGAGCAAAGTAGCTCCTAATTATTGTTCTAATTTCCTCTTCATTAGTGGTGAGTTCACCCTTTTCATTTTCAAGACTATCAATTTGCTTTTTCTCTTTCCTTTTTTTAATCAGATTTACTAAGGGTTTGTCTATTTTGTTGATTTTTTCATAAAAGCAACTCTTAGTTTTATTAATTAATTCAATAGTTTTTTTACTTTCAATTTTATTAATCTCACCTTTTATTTTTTGAATGTCAAGTTTTGTGTTTGTCTGGGGGTTTTTAATTTGTTCCTTTTCTAGCAATTTTAGTTGTAAGCCCAATTCGTTGGCCTTCTCTTTCTCTATTTTATGCAAGTAGGCCTGTAGAGATATAAAACTTCCCCTTATTACTGCCTTGGCTGTATCCCACACATTTTGGTATGATGTCTCATTATTGTCATTTTCTTGGGTGAAGTTATTAATTATGTCTATGATTTGCTCTTTTACCCAATCATTCTTTAGTATAAGATTATTTAGTTTCCAATTATTTTTTGGTCTATTTTCCCCTGGCTTTTTATTAAATGTTATTTTGATTGCATTATGGTCTGAAAAGGATGCATTTACTATTTCTGCCTTACTGCATTTGATTTTGAAGTTTTTATGCCCTAGTATATGATCAATTTTTGTATAGGTTCCATGAACTGCTGAGAAGAAAGTATATTCCTTTCTGTCTCCATTTAGCTTTTGCCAAAGATATATCATATCAAACTTTTCTAGTATTCTATTTACCTCTTTGACTTCTTTCTTATTTATGTTGTGGTTTGATTTATCTAATTCTGAGAGTGCAAGGTTGAGATCTCCCACTATTATAGTTTTGCTATCTAATTCCTCTTGCAGCTCTCTTAATTTCTCTTTTAAGAATTTAGATGCTGCACCACTTGGTGCATATATGTTTAATATTGATACTGCTTCATTATTGATGCTGCCCTTTAGCAGGATATAATGCCCTTCCTTATCTCTTTTAATTAGATCAATTTTTGCTTTTGCTTGATTTGAGATGAGGATGGCTACTCCTGCTTTTTTGGTTTTGCCTGAGGCATAATAGATTCTGCTCCACCCTTTTACTTTTAGTTTGAATGTCTCACCCTGTTTCAGGTGTGTTTCCTGTAAACAACATATAGTAGGATTCTGACTTTTAATCCAGTCTGCTAACTGCTTCCTCTTTATGAGGCAGTTTGCCCCATTCACATTTATGGTTAGAAGGACTAATTCTATATTGCTTGCCATCCTATTAACCCCTGCTTATGCTTTTCCCCTTTCCTTCCCTTTTACCCTCCTATCCAGTATTAAACTGGTGAACACCACTTGCTTTTCACACCCCTCCCTTTTTAGGATCCCTCCCCCACCTTAAAGATCCTCCCCTTATTTTACCCCTTTTCCTCGAAATTACTGTATTCTCTTCCCCTTAGCTTACTCCTTCTCTTTCACTTTTCAATGAAGTGGAAGAAGTTTCACCATAAATTGAATATGTCTATTGATACACGCTATGGTCATCTCCCTCCTTTCTTTCTTTCTTTCTTTCTTTCTTTCTTTCTTTCTTTCTTTCTTTCTTTCTTTCTTTCTTTCTTTCTTTCTTTCTTTCTTTCTTTCTTTCTTTCTTTCTTTCTTTCTTTCTTTCTCTCAGATATAATAGGTTACCTTTGCCTCTTCATGAGATGTAGTACCACCACTTTACACTTATTTACGATATAACCTCCTTTCCACCTCTAGTTTCCAAGACAAATTGTACATATGTCCTTTACATATTTTTTTTGTCAGAAGTATAGTTCTCAAGATTTCTTTTTACCTTTTTAGAAATCTCTTGAGTTCTGTATTTGAAGATCAAACCTTTTATGTAGGTCTGGTTTTTTCATCAAAAATAGATGGAATTCATTTATTTCATTAAATGTCCATCTTCTTCCCTGGAAAACGATGTTCATTCTTGCTGGGTAAGTTATTCTTGGCTGCATACCAAGTTCTTTAGCCTTTCGGAATATCATGCTCCAGGCCCTGCGTTCTTTTAATGTGGACGCTGCTAGATCCTGGGTTATCCTTATTGTGGATCCTCCATATCTGAATTGGTTTTTTCTAGCAGCTTCCAATATCTTTTCCTTTGTCTGATGGTTCTTGAACTTGGCCACTATATTTCTTGGCGTTTTGATTTTAGGGTCCCTTTCAGTAGGTGATCGATGAATTTTTTCAATGTCTATTTTACCTTCTGTTTCCAGAATGTCTGGGCAGTTCTCTTTGATAATTTCCTCGAAAATGGTGTCCAAGCTCTTTTTTTCCCTCCCATTTTTCAGGGAGTCCGATTATTCTCAAATTGTCTCTCCTGGATCTCTTTTCCAGGTCTATTGTCTTTCTGGTAAGGTACTTGACATTCTTTTCAATTGTTTCATTTCTCTGGTTTTGCTTGACTACCTCTTGGTTTCTCCTTGAGTCATTCATTTCTACTTGTTCCAGTCTAATTTTCAATGATATATTTTCTTCACTCACTTTTTTTATATCTCTTTGTAATTGTCCAATTGAGTTTTTATCTTCTATGGAATTTTTTTCCATTTTATCCATTTTATTTTTTAGAGAGCTGATTTCTTTTTCCAGCTCACTAATCCTGTTTTCCTTGGAGTTGTTTACCTTTTCCAGCTCACTAATCCTGTTTTCCTTGGAGTTGTTTACCTTTTCCAGCTCACTAATCTTGTTTCTCAATGATTTGATTTCTTTATCCACTCTGTCTTTGAATGCATGGGATGACTTCTCCAGGCTCTCTTGCCAAGCTTCCCTTTCCTTTTCTCATTTCTCTTCCAGCTCTCTTGTGAGAGCCTTTTTGATTTCCTCTATGAGGTTCTTTTGTATTGAGGAGCAGCTTATATCCCTCCCAGGGGATACATCTGGGGAAAGTGTGTTCCTAGTCTCCTCAGCATTTGAAGTCTGCTCCCTCTCCACACAGAAGCTGTCAATGGTTAGAGCCCTTTTGAATTTTTTGTTCATTTTGTCAGAATAGGAATCAAAGAAAACAAACTGACAAGAGAAACAATTGGTCTGTTTTGCGGGGGATGGGGTTGGATGGTATTAATGGGCTTCCTCTACAGACTGGGGGTAGGGCAGCAGAGAGCCACTAACAGAACAGCAATGACTGTACTGAGTCTGCGCTCTGAGGCTCTGAGAACGCACCGAGTCAATCCAGGTGGGGGTTGGGGGTGGCCAGGCTCTGAGAGACGCTAGCTTTCTGGGGTTTTAATCTTCACCTCTGGTGTTTACACCCTCTCTTCTGCTCCTGGCTTGCTGCCAAGACGGAGCATCCACACTGGGGCAAAAGCCCTTTCACAGAAATGGCAGAGATCACACCCCTCCCCCTCCAGTCTGAGCTGTGTGAGCTGCCTGTCTTGCTCTGGCTGCCTGCCCTCAGTCTGCGCCCAGTCTGATTGACCCTCCCCCGAGCAAACACAGACCTTTTCTGGCGATTTTCAAGGATGTCTTCTCTTGGTGATTATTTGTGGATTTCTTTCTGGGTCAAGCATTAAGTCAGAGGCTTGTCATGAAGTAAGTTCTGAGAGAAAACGAGGAGCTCAAGCAGCTGTCTGCCTCCACGCTGCCATCTTGGCCGGAAGTCTCAAATGAAAAAATTAAAACTATTTTTAGTCACATGAAAAGATTCTCTAAATCACTGTTGATCAGAGAAATGCAAATTAAGACAACTCTGAGATACCACTATACACCTATGAGATTGGCTAAGATGACCAGAAAAGATAATAACCAAGGCTGGAAAAGTTGTAGGAAAACTGGGACACTGATGCGTTTTTGGTGGAACTGTGAATGGATCCAACCCATTCTAAAGAGCAGTTTGGAAAGATGCTCAATAAGTTATCAAACTGTGCATACCCTTTTATCCAGCAGTGTTTCTACTGGGATTATATCTCAAAGAGATCTTATAGGAGGGAAAGAGACTCACATGTGCAAAAATGTTTGTGGCAGGCCTCTTTGTAGTGGCAAGAAATTGGAAAATGAGTGGATGCCCATCAATTGCAGAATGGCTTAATAAATTATGGTATATGAATGCTATGAAATATAATTGTTCTGTAAGAAATGACCCAGCAGGATGATTTCAGAGAGGCTTGGACAGGCCTACATGAATTGATGCTAAGTGAAATGAACAGAACGAGGAGATCTGTACATGACAACAAGAGTATATAATGATCAATTCTGATGGATGTGACTCTCTTCAACAATGAGAGGATTCAAACCAAGTCTACGTGTTCAGTGATGAAGAGAGGCATCTACACTCAGAGAGAGAACTGTGGGAACAAAGTGTGAAATACAACATAGCATTCTCATTCTCTCTGTTGTTATTTTCTTGCATTTTGTTTTCTTTCTCAATTTTTTTTCTTTTTTCTTGATCTGATTTTACTTGCACAGCAAGATAACTTGCTGTTATGTTTACATATATTGGATTTAACATGTATTTCAATATATTTAATATGTATTGGACTACCTGCCAGCTAAGGGAGGGAGTGGGGGGGGAGAAGAAAATTTGGAACAAAAGATTTTACAAGGTTCAATGTTGGAAAAATTACCCATGCATATGATTTGTAAATAAAAAAATAACATAATTTAAAAAAAAGAAATTAAAAAAAACATCAATACACTTCCTAAGGAAAAAAAAAAAAGAAAACTTTTTTACAACTAGTGTTTTTGATAAAGGCTTCATTTCTAAAATATATAAAGGATTGTCAAATGTATAAGAATATAAGTTGGGGCCATTATGTGGTACAATGGGTAGAGTACCAGCCCTGACATCAGAAGGACCTTAGTTCAAATCTGGCCTATGACACTTAATACTTCCTAGCTCTCTGATCCTGGGCAAGTCATTTAACCCCAATTGTCTCAGAAACAAAAAAGAATGTGTCAATCCCCAATTGATTAATGGTAAAAAAAGATAAGAACAATTTTCAGATAGTAAAATTAAAACCATCTAAGAAAAACTGGTCTAAATCACTGTTGATTAGAGAAATGCACATTAAAACAATTCTGAAGTACTACTTCACACTTCTCAGATGTGTGAAGACAAGAAAAGATAATGATAAATGTTGCAGGGGATGTGGGAAAACTGGAACAATAACGCATTGTTGATGGAGTTGTCAAATGATCCAATCATTCTGGAGAGCAATATGGAACTATGTAGTGAGCTGTCATCTCTAGAAGCTGCCGGATCACTCTCTGGGAAGAGATCTGCTGTGTCTTCTACTCAAATCTCTCAGACAGATTCTTCTTCCTGTAGTAAACCGTTGTCTCCAGGCAGTTGCTGTTAACTCTTGTCCAGAGAAGTGACTTCCCTTCCTGCAGAGAGACCCGTCAAGCCTGATGCAATGCAGAGTCTTCTTCTATCTCTGGGTGTCCTCTCTTTTATTCTCCCAGAGAATGGACGTGGGATAATGCAAGGGCTTCTGGGAAGAACCACTTCAGCCAATGAGCTTGCTCCTTCTATCAAGTCAACCTGAGTTCTCACCTTGTAATTGTCCAACCTGAATTCTCACCTTGTCACTATCCAGACAACCTGAGTTCTCACCTAGTAATCCTAACATCTCCCCCTTTCTTTTGATTTAGAACATAGGACAGTCATGATCTTGAAACATAAATCCATCAATATGGGAAGTATTACATATAATTACATAAATGACCTTGAAACATAAATCCATCAATATGGGAAGTATTACAGATAATTACATAAGTTACATAAGCACATAGTAACATAGTAACACATGCTAGAAGTATATAACATAATCAAATAATCATAAATTGAAAATTTATAAATGTCCATAAGTCCATTGTCCATTAGTCTCATCTTGTGTGAGGAAGTCCAATGATTCCTGCTGGTTTTAAAGTTCTTTATCAGTCTTTTTATTAGCCATGCTCTTTCTGTGTAAGATGTTTCTTAGATCTTCTCCTTTATTTTGAGGTCTTTCTCTTTTTCTGTCTCTCTCTGATGGACAAGGCGAATATGACTCGTTGGCACCCATCTGATTCCTTCTCCTGCTGAAGAAATACAAGCAAAACCTCTCCCCCAGGCAGTTAACCTATCTGGTCCCTTCCATTCACCACTTTCTGGATCTCTCCACATCACCTGGCGATTATCTAAGGACAGTGGAGATGCTCTCACTGGACACTGCCCTTCTGGTGGGTTATAAAACCTGTCTGCCAGAGCCAGTGCATCTTTGTCAAAAATTAGAAAATTAATGGTATAGAGAACTAAATTTAGAAGTTCCCTAGGGCTACCTGTGGCTCCCCCTTTCTTTTGTTTTTGGAGGAGTGTCTTAATATCTCTGTTTTTTTCTCTCTACTATTGCCTGCCCTTGAGGATTAAAGGGTATGCCCGTGGTATGTAAAATCTTATACTGTGCACAAAAGTGTGTAAAATGTTTGGACGTATATGCAGGTCCATTGTCTGTTTTTATTGCTTGTGGCACACCCATAATTGCAAAAGCTTATATAAGGGATTCAGTGACCACTCGGGCTGTCTCTTTTGCTGCTGGCATTGCAAATGTGAATCCTGAAAAGGTGTCTACCACGACATGAATAAAAGATAGACGACCAAAAGATTTATAATGGGTCACATCCATTTGCCAGATTTCATTGGGTCTCAAACCACGAGGATTCTTCCCTGGAGGGAGTGTAGGAGCATGGAAAGGAAGACAAGCTGTACAGCTTTTTACTATGCTCCTAGCTTCCTCTCTTGTGATTCCAAATTGTAAATGTAAAGCTCGAGCAGCCTGATGATATTTAGAATGAGATTCTTGTGCTTCCTGAAATAAAGGACTACTGGCTAACATGGTGAGAAGGCTATCTGCCTTTCAATTTCCATCAAAAATGGGACCTGGAAGTCCACTATGTGAGTGGACATGCAAGATATCACTTATATCCTGTCCTTCTCTCTTAGCTTTAACCAATGCTTTTTCTAATCTTGTCATAGGCTTAGGCTGCTTCACAGGCAATTCTATTTGTGTTTCTGCCTCTTCCCCTCTTTCTTCCTCCATCTCTGAAGGTGGGGTTGATGTGGGCCTGTCAATAATCTGTTCTCTAGGCAGGGTTGAAGCTTCTTCAAGAGAATTATACCCTAATTCCTCATTTAAATCCTCTTGCTCTAGGGAAAGATCTTGATCTTTCCTTTTTTCCTCACACTTCCTCCTCTGTTCATTTTTAGAACTTTTCCTTCTCCTACAACTTGCTTGATAGTTTAAGGCTAATTGAACTATGTTGTAGATATAAAATACTTCTGCAGAAATTGAACGAGGCCCATTTTTTGCTTGAAATTCTTTCATTTCAAATCCCACTAGCTTCCATTTATCTACATCTATCTTTTCTTCCTCTAAGAACCAAGGGGATGTGCGTCTTAATGCAGCCAAGAGTTTAGCAATCTGTACCCAGGTTACAAGTAAACTCTGCTCCTCAATTATCTTGATTATACTCTCTATAGTACCACTCCTGAATGGGGGTGGAGCTGAGGTTGCTTCTGGGGCTGGGGTTGAGTCGGCTGAGGTCCAGGGATTGAATATAGCTAACATCTGCCCCATTTCAGCTATAAGAGATTCCTGGTTTAGCCCTTAACAAGTTTAAGTTCCTTATTTATCTATTAGCATGCTCACTTAATCTTTAACAAAGTTTCCTCGTTACTCACGGTTCTGTGTCAGAGAGACTGAGATCTGGATGGGAGGCTTTTCCACTGGAATCAGGACCGTGTCTGTCCCTGTTCGGGCGCCAAATTGCAAAGGTCTGGTCTAGCTCCTCTTGTCAGGATAAGCAAAAGTCCTTGCCCCACGTGTGGACGCCAATTGTAGTGAGCTGTCATCTCTAGAAGCTGCCGGATCACTCTCTGGGAAGAGATCTGCTGTGTCTTCTACTCAAATCTCTCAGACAGATTCTTCTTCCTGTAGTGAACCGTTGTCTCCAGGCAGTTGCTGTTAACTCTTGTCCAGAGAAGTGACTTCCCTTCCTGCAGAGAGCCCTGTCAAGCCTGATGCAATGCAGAGTCTTCTTCTATCTCTGGGTGTCCTCTCTTTTATTCTCCCAGAGAATGGGCGTGGGATAATGCAAGGGCTTCTGGGAAGAACCACTTCAGCCAATGAGCTTGCTCCTTCTATCAAGTCAACCTGAGTTCTCACCTTGTAATTGTCCAACCTGAATTCTCACCTTGTCACTATCCAGACAACCTGAGTTCTCACCTAGTAATCCTAACAGAACTATGCCCAAAAGGTTATAAAACTGTATACCTTTTGACCCAGAAGTACCATTGTTAGGTCTATATCCCAAGGAAATCAGAAAGAAGCAGAAAGTACAAAAATGTTTGTAGCAGCTTTTTTGATAGTGGCAAAGAATTGGAAAATGAGAAGATGTCCATCAATTGGAGAATGGCTGAATAAGTTATGGTATATGAAAGTAATAGGATATTATTGTTCTATAAAAAATGATGAACAAACTGATTTTAGAAAAGCATGAAAAGATTTACATGATCTGATGCTGCACAATACAGGAAGAACCAGGAATACATTATACACAATAACAGCGAGATTGTGTGTGTGATCCTATTAGTGACTTGGTTTTTCTTAGTGATTCAGTGATTCAAGACAATCTCAATAAACTTTGGATAGAAAATGCCATTTACATCCAGAAAGAAAACTATGGAGATTGAATGTAAATCAATATATGCTATGTTCACTTTTTTCTGTTTTTTTTTTTTTTATCTCCCATTGTTTTTCCCTTTTGTTCTGATTTTTTTCTCCCAACATGATTCATAAAGAAATACTTATTTTAAAAGTTAATATAAATGCACAACCAGAAAAAAAAATAAAACAAGTAATATAAAAAAGAAAGAACAAACCCCAGAACCAGGTGAATTCACAAGTGAATTTCACTAGAAATTTAAGGAACAATTAATCCCAGTACAATATAAACAATTTGGGAAAATAGACTAATTTTTTCATTTACAATGCAAATGCAGTATTGATACTTAAACCCGGAAGAACCAAAACAGAGAAAAACAATTATAGATCAATTTCCCTAATTAATATGAATGTAAAAATTTTAAGTAAAATACTAGCAAAAAAATTATAGTAATATATCAAAAGGAGTATACACTATGAGCTAATGGGATTTATATCAGGAATTCAGGGCTGAATGAATATTCAAAAAACAAACAAAAAAAGCAGGTACCAGCTAACTGACCATATTAATAAGAAAACCAACATAAATAATATCATGAAACTCAATAGATGTGAAACAACTGGAAAAATATTAATTATTCAAGTTTTCTTGTATAAAATGACTGATATAAAAATGTTTTACATGATTGCACATGTACAACCTATATCTGATTGCTTACTATCTCAGAAAGGGAGTAAGGAAGGAAAGGAGAGGAAGACAAAATTTGGAACCCAAAACTTTAAATAAAAATTTTAAAAATCAACCAATGAACCAACCTAATCTCCTTTCTCCCACTCTAATATTCTTTTGATTATACCATGTATCAGATTGGAATTGTGACTTCCTTATTTAGCTACAAAGAGCAGAAGACATATAAACTGATAACAAGAATGGAAGAGGATTTTTTTCAGAAGAGAGGAGACGAGCATTTTTTGTGATTAATAGAAGAATTAGTCAGTAGAAAGTGAAAGATTGAAAGTAAGGGAAAGAGCTAGAATGACAGAAGGGACAATCATTCTGAGGAGATAGGATAGTATGGGATCACTTGAACAAATGGAAGAGTAGAGTAAGGTTACTTCATCAAAAGTGATGGGAAATAATGATAAAGAAGGAGAAAGTGGCTGATGGCAGGAGGTATAATTATTTGCGGAAGCAATATCTTACATAGTTTTTACTTAATAACCACTTATTTAATTAAATGCCATACTTGAGCAAATAAAAAAAATCTGCTATTGAGAGACCTCAGCATCATCTACTTTTAACCCATACCTAATAAAAATTCCCTTTATAGCATAACAAATAATTGTTTGAATCTTTGTTCAAACACCTCCAAGTGAGGGGTATTCCCTGATGTCACCCACTGCACTTTTGTGTAGATTTAATGCTTAAAATATTTTTCCAAATTAAGCCTAAATTTAGTTCTTAGCAATTTATGTTCATTGCTCCCTCTGGAGCCAGGGAGAACACATTTTTGCCCCTTCAAAAACTTTTTTAAAAAAAATTTGCTAGGCTAAATATCTCCAGTTCTTTACCTCCACTTCCTCCTAGATACTCCCTCCTCACTATGTTATTTATTATACTACTTCTTCTGGTTTTTATTCTAGCTGACTGATTCCTCCTCATATTCTTTTCTGGACCATCCATGTGTATTCCCCCAAACTCATTCTTCGACTCTCTTCTTTTCTTTCAATACCTATTCTCTTACCATTTCTTTGTATATGTGGCTTTATGTCTGTCTCTCTCAGTCTCTGTCTCTTGGATGCCTCTCTCTTTCCCCCATCTCTAAATCTCTGTCTCTCCATGGTATATTTGGATGTGTCTTCCTATCTCTTACACACACACGTGTGCATGTGCACACATACACACATATACTTTATTAGCTTTCATGAGTTTTAGCTATATAAGTGACTCATCACAGATCTATATATCTATGTCAGTGCTTTCCCTGAACTTCAGTTCATTATCAATTGTCACTATCATCTCCATGTCAATGTCAAACTGAATGTCTTAGAGATATCTCATATAGATATTTCATGTCTATAGTAGAATAAATTATATTTTCCCAAAAAATTGGGTATTTCTATCAAAGGTATCACTGCTATATATTATGTATAATATATAAATTCCTCTGTTTACCTTTTTAAAGCCCTTCACAACTTAGCCCTACCTTTTTCAAGACTTATAAGCATTACTCTGTTTTTCCTGATGTTAATTTTCCTATTTCCATACATTTGCCTTGACTATCCCACATACATGGAATGTATTTTCTTCTACTTTATTTTCATTCTTCCTTTAAGTCACAGCTTAAGCATCATCTTCTGTATGAAGAACAAACCCCAACAACTATCAATTCATCTAGTCTCCAATTTTTTCTAAAAGAGTAGCACATGGGGCTTTAACAAATGATTGAATATATGTTTGTATGTATCTGCACACACAACTACACATACATACATACATACATATATATATATGTCTGATATATATATATACATATATATATATATATATATATCAGACACATATTTCTCTTTTATCCTCAACTGCATTATCCTAATCTCTGTTGTTTGTATTTGGGATTAAATTTGGGAATCCATTCTTTCTACCAACAGAGTCGGCTGAGGTCGAGGGAATGTCTTTAGCTAACATCTGCCCCATTTCAGCTATAAGAGATTGCTGGTTTATGCTGGAGCCCCTTGCCCCACACCCCACATTCCAAGAATTAATAAAAGACCTTGGTTTGTCGAGTTCTAAGAAATATGCTCAACAAAGCATGAGAACATCCTGCCCCCGAACATCACAAGGACACACATATCTACCACCAGATGTCCCGTAACCGACAAATGTTACCTTTGTTATATGACCCCTAATCATGGAATGTTTTTTCAAAAGACTGCCTACGTGACCAAGCCCCTATATAAACCCAAACCCTCCTTCAATAAAGTAGCTATTCTACCTTCTGCCAGAGTTGCCTCCATTTCTTTCTCTTCAGCCCATCCCCAGGCAAACGCCTCCCTCAGCCTCCCGCTTACAGACTGATGTGTGACTTCAGCCGTCCCTAGTTCGAGACCCGCAGGCCGGGTCAGGTTTAGCCCTTAACAAAGTAAGTTCCTTATTTGTCTATTAGAATACTCATCCCGCAGGACCAGATGGATTTACAGGTGAATTCTACCAAACATTTAAAGAACAATTAGCCCCAATGCTATATAAACTATTTGAAAAAATAGGGGATGAAGGAGTCTTACCAAACTCCTTCTATGACACAGACATGGTACTGATACCTAAACCAGGTCGATCGAAAACTGAGAAAGAAAATTATAGACCAATTTCCTTAATGAATATTGATGCTAAAATCTTAAATAAGATATTAGCAAAAAGATTTCAGAAAATCATCCCCAAGATAATACACTATACTCAAGTAGGATTTATACCAGGAATGCAGGGCTGGTTTAATATTAGGAAAACTATTAGTATAATTGACCATATTAATAATCAAATTAATAAAAACCATATGATCATCTCAATAGATGCAGAAAAAGCATTTGACAAAATCCAACATCCATTCCTACTAAAAACTCTTGAGAGTATAGGAATAAATGGACTATTCCTTAGAATAATCAGGAGCATATATTTAAGACTGTCAGTAAGCATAATATGCAATGGAAATAAACTGCAACCTTTCCCAGTAAGATCAAGAGTGAAACAAGGTTGCCCACTATCACCATTACTATGCAATATAATACTAGAAACTCTAGCCTTGGCAATAAGAGCCGAGAAAGAGATTCAAGGATTTAGAGTAGGTAATGAGGAAATCAAACTATCACTCTTTGCAGATGACATGATGGTATACTTAGAGAACCCCAAAGATTCTGCTAAAAAGCTATTAGAAATAATTCAGAATTTTAGCAAAGTGGCAGGATACAAAATAAATCCACATAAATCCTCAGCATTTTTTATATATCACCAACAAAATGCAACAGCAAGAGATACAAAGAGAAATTCCATTCCAAACAAATGTTGAGAGTATAAAGTATTTGGGAATCCATCTACGAAAGAATAGTCAGGAATTATATGAGAAAAATTACAAAATACTTGCCACAAAAATAAAGTCAGATTTAAATAATTGGAAAGACATTCAGTGCTCTTGGATAGGCCGAGTGAATATAATAAAGATGACAATACTCCCCAAACTAATCTATTTATTTAACACTATATCAATCAGACTCCCAAGAAAGTATTTTAATGACCTAGAAAAAATAACAACAAAATTCATATGGAAGAATAAAAGGTCGAGAACTGCAAGGGAACTAATGAAAAAAAAGTCAGAGGAAGGTGGTCTAAGTGTACCTGATCTAAAGCTATATTATATAGCAGCAGTCACCAAAACCATTTGGTACTGGCTAAGAAATAGACCGGTAGATCAGTGGAACAGATTAGATACAAAGGACAAAAAAGGGTACATCTATAGCAATCTAATCTTTGACAAACCCAAAGATACCAACATTAGGGACAAAAATTCATTATTTGGAAAAAACTGTTGGGAAAACTGGAAATTAGTATGGCAGAAATTAGATATGGATCCACACTTAACACCATATACCAAGATAAGATCAAAATGGGTCCATGATTTAGGCATAAAGAATGAGATAATAAATAGATTAGAGGAACAGAGGATAGTCTACCTCTCAGACCTGCGGAGGAGGAAGGAATTTATGACCAGAGGAGAACTAGAGATCATTATTGATCACAAAATAGAAGATTTTGATTACATCAAACTAAAAAGTTTCTGTACAAACAATACTAATGCAAACAAGATTAGAAGGGAAGTAACAAATTGGGAAAATATTTTTAAAAGTAAAGGTTCTGACAAAGGTCTCATTTCCAAAATATATAGAGAACTGACCCTAATTTATAAGAAACCAAACCATTCTCCAATTGATAAATGGTCAAAGGATATGAACAGACAATTCTCAGATGATGAAATTGAAACTATATCCACTCATATGAAAGTGTTCCAAATCACTACTGATCAGAGAAATGCAAATTAAGACAACTCTGAGATACCACTACACACCTGTCAGATTGGCTAAGATGACAGGAACAAATAATGATGAATGTTGGAGGGGATGTGGGAAAACTGGGACACATACATTGTTGGTGGAGTTGTGAAAGAATCCAGCCATTCTGGAGAGCAATTTGGAACTATGCCCAAAAAGTTATCAAACTGTGCATACCCTTTGACCCAGCATTGCTGCTATTGGGATTATATCCCAAAGAAGTACTAAAGAGCGGAAAGGGACCTGTATGTGCCAAAATGTTTGTGGCAGCTCTTTTTGTTGTAGCTAGAAACTGGAAGTTGAATGGATGTCCATCAATTGGAGAATGGTTGGGTAAATTGTGGTATATGAAGATTATGGAATATTATTGCTCTGTAAGAAATGACCAGCAGGAGGAATACAGAGAGGCTTGGAGAGAGACTTACATCAACTGATGATGAGTGAAATGAACAGAACCAGAAGATCACTGTACACTTCAATGTTGTATGAAGAGGTATTTTGATGGAAGTGGATATCTTCAACATAGAGAAGAGCTAATCCAGTTCCAATTGATCAATGATGGACAGAATCAGCTACACCCAGAGAAGGAACACTGGGAAGTGAATGTAAATTGTTAGCACTACTGTCTATCTACCCAGGTTACTTATACCTTCGGAATCTAATACATAATGTGCAACAAGAAAATGGTATTTATACACATATATTGTATCTAGGTTATATTGTAACACATGTAAAATGTATGGGATTGCCTGTCATCTGGGGGAGGGAGTGAAGGGAGGGGGGGATAATTTGGAAAAATGAATAGAAGGGATAATATTATTAAAAAAATTACTCATGCATATATACTGTGGGAAAAAAATTCTAAATAAATTAAAAAAAAAAAAAAAAGAATACTCACCTAATCTCCTGGTCACGGTAGGACTTCAGTGGAGGTAGGGTGCCTGGTCCACATTGGACGCCAAATGCTGGAACTCTGTCTTCCCAGAAATCAGCTGGAGTCAGGATAATCAAAAAGTCTTTATTCTTGGTCTTTTGTGGTCGTGGTCCGGGGATTAGATCTAGCAATCTCCACATCTCCTTCCTCTCTCTCCATTCTTTGTACCAACATAATTAATACATAATTCCTATGAAGACACATAAGAGAAAATTCACAGATAGATACTTTAGCCTTAAAATATGTGGGAGCTAAGAGCTTTAGCCATTTTCATGGAGATTGCAGTTCCTTCCCATTCTCCTAGAACTTAATCCAGGCATTATAAACCAAGTTCATATTGGTATAGATTTCATAAAAATTATCCAGAATCAGGACAGTTAGTTGGAGCAGCGGATAGGGATCACTGAGCCTAAAGTCAGGAGGACCTTAGTTCAAATCTGGCCTTAGACACTTAACACTTCCTAGCTAAGTGACCCTGGGCAAGTAACTTAACCCCAATTGCCTCAGCAAAATTTTGGTTTTCTTGGTAGAGATACTGGGGTGGTTTGTCATTTTCTTCTCTAGTTTATGTTATAGATGTAGAAGTTGAGGCAAAAGAGTTGAGTAACTTGCTCAAATCACACAGCTAGTTAGTGTCTAAAGCCATATTTCAACCTAAGCCTTTAGGTTTTAGGCTCAGCGATCAATCTGCTGCACCAACTACTTGCCCCTAGTCCCTTTATAAATAGGAGTAAACTATTTTCATATAATGACAAATGTATTTTGGTTTTTTTTAAATTTTATTATAGCTTTTTCTTTACAAGATATGTGCATAGGAAAATTTTTCAGCATTGACAATTGCAAAATCTTTTGTCCCAACTTTTCTCCTCCTTCCCCACACCCCTTCCCCCATATGGCAGGTTGACCAATACATGTTAAATATGTTAAAATATAAGTTAAATGCAATATATATATATATACATGTCCATACAGTTATTTTGCTATACAAAAAGAATCAGAGTTTTGAAATAGTGTACAATTAGCCTGTGAAGGAAATGAAAAATGCAAGGGGACAAAAATAGAGGTATTGGGAATTCTATGTAGTGGTTCATAGTCGTCTCCCAGAGTTCTTTCGCTGGGTGTAGTTGGTTCAATTCATTACTGCTCTATTGGAGCTGATTTGGTTCATCTCATTGTTGAAGAAGGCCACGTCCATCAGAATTGATCATCATATATTATTGTTGATGAAGTGTATAATGATCTCTTTGTCCTGTTCATTTCACTCAGCATCAGTTCATGTAAGTCTCTCGAGGCCTTTCTGAAAGTATCCTGATGGTCATTTCTTACAGAATAATAATATTCCATAACATTCATGTGCCACAATTTATTCAGCCATTCTCCAAATGATGGGCATCCACTCAGTTTTTCCAGTTTCTGGCCACTACAAAGAGGGTTGCCACAAACATTCTTGCACATACAAGTGTCTGTCCCTTCTTTAAAATATCTTTTGGATATAAGCCCAGTAGTAACACTGCTGGATCAAAGGGTATGCACAGTTTGATAACTTTTTGAGCATAGTTCCAAATCATTCTCCAGAATGGCTGAATGTATTCACAATTCCACCAACAATGTATCAGTGTCTCAGTTTTCCCACATCCCCTCCAACATTCATTATTATCTTGCCCTGTCATCCTAGCTAATCTGAGAGATGTAGAGTGGTATCTCAGAGTTTTCTTAATTTTCATATCCCTGATTAATAATGATTTGGAGTATATTTTCATATGGCTAGAAATAGTTTCAATTTCTTCATTTGGGAATTGTCAGTTCATATACTTTGACTATTTATCAATCGGATAATGGCTTGATTTTTTTAAAAAAATTTTAAATTAATTTTATAATTATAACATTTTTTGACAGTACATATGCATAGGTAATTTTTTTACGACATTATTCCTTGCACTCCCTTCTGTTCCGATTTTTCCCCTCCTTCACTCCACTCCCTCCCCTAGATGGCAGGCATTCCCATACATATTAAATATGTTCTAGTATATCCGAGGTACAATATATATGTGCAGAACCAAATTTTGTTGTTGTTGTTGTTGCAAAGAAAGAATTGGATTCGGAAGGTAAAAATAACCTGGGGAGAAAAAGAAAAAATGCTAACAGTTTATACTCATTTCCCAGTGTTCCTTCTCTGGGTGTAGCTAATTTTGTCCATCGTTGATCAATTGGAATTGTATTAGCTCTTCTCTACGTTGAAGATATTCACTTCCATCAGAATACATCCTCATGTAGTATTGTTGTTGAAGTGTATAATGATCTATTTCTGCTCATTTCACTCAGCATCAGTTGATGTAAGTCTCTCCAAATGGCTTGATTTCTTATAAATTAGAGTCAATGCTCTATATATTTTGGAAATGAGGCCTTTATCAGAATCTTTGATTGTAAAAATGTTTTCCAAGTTTATTGCTTCCCTTCTAATCTTGTCTGCATTAGTTTTTTTGAACAAATATTTTTCGATTTGATATAATCAAAATTTTCTATTTTGTGATCAATAATGATCTTTAGTTCTTCTTTGGTCATAAATTCCTTCCTCTTCCACAGGTCTGAGAGGTAAACTATCTTAAGTTCTTCTAATTTATTTATAATCTCATTCTTTATGCCTAGGTCATGAACCCATTTTGACCTGATTTTGTTGTATGGTGTTAAGTGTGGGTCAAGTTTCTGCCATAATAATTTCCAATTTTCCCAGCAATTTTTGTCAAACAGTGAGTTTTTATCCCAAAAGCTGGGGTCTTTGGGTTTGTCAAATACTAGATTATTAAAGTTATTGGCTGTTTTGTGCTTTGAACCTAACCTGGAAGCATAATATGGGTAAACAATCAGTAATAAACAAAACAAATTTCTTAGCTCTAAAAACAAAGAACTAAAATGTAAGGAGATACTTAGATGGTCTCTTAGATAATTAGGTAATTGCTGAACAAGTTTTGGTAGATGAGTTGTATTAGGTTATTGTTATTCTATAAGAAATGGGAAAAAACATTATTTTAATAGAACCCAGCACAGTATGAACTGATACCAGGTGAAATAAGCAGAACCATAGAAGAACAAAAGTATAAAGAAAAACAAGTTTTAAAGACAAGAACTTATTTTTTTCTTTTTTTTGCTGAGGCAATTGGGGTTAAGTGACTTGCCCACAGTCAAACAGATAGGAACTGTTAAGTGTCTGAGACCAGATACCCTTTTAAGTTTCTTTTGACTCATTCTTGCACTGTAAAATTCTTATTCAGTTCTAGTCTTTTCATCAGAAATGACTGCAAATTCTCTATCATATTAAAGATCAATTTTCTTCACTGTGAGATTGTATACTCAGCTTTCCTGATAAATTATTCTTAGTTGTAACAACATCTTTTGAATTTTGTGATATTGTATTAAAAATATCCTCTAGTTTTTAATTGAAACTGCCTAGCTTATGTGAATTTGATTGTATATCTTTGGTACCTTAACTGTATATTTTTTAATGAATGCTGTGTTGTTGTTTTTTTCTTTCATGAGAGATTTATGAGTTATGCTGGAACTTTTCTTTTGAGGATTCCTTCAAGAAGATTCTATTTCCTTTTTTTCTCCCTCTTTTCCTAATAATGAGCAGTCTTTATTTATGATTTCTCTTTTCTTTAATTTTTTTAACTTATGGAATGTAACAATTATTCCTATAACATAAGATTAAAAAGTTGATTGTACATAAATCTGAAGATCTTCTATGTACAACTTTAAATTTGCAACAAAATCATAGTGTACATTTTTTTCTGTTTTCCCTTTCCTGTCTTAAAAATGGTTACCATCAGACATTAAATACAACATATGCACACTCAGAGATAATGCACATATATGAAATTATTCTATGTTATGCTATCGGGGCCACCTGACAGTAACTGCTGGAGATCCAACCCAGACCTGCATCCTCATGTGAGAGGATGATACAAGGAGACTGAGAGGCAGTTGCTGTTCTCTGACCTCTCTGATTGAAAAGCTGTTGCATTGTGTGACCTCTCTCCTCTTCCCTCTACCTCCAATTTATCTCATTCCCAGTACACAATACCTGTGTCAGCAAAGGCTAACTTGCAACTCCTCCAGATGTTATGATTCATAGCTGTGGAGTCTCTTGAAGAATTGACCTGTCCCAGGGCAGCTAGTGGCACAGTGGATAGAGCACCAGCCTTGAATTCAGGAGGACCCGAGTTCAAATCTGGTCTCAGACACTTAACACTTCCTAGCTGTGTGACCCTAGGCAAGTCACTTAACCCCAGCCTCAGGGGAAAAAAAAAAAAAAAGAATTGACCTGTCCCTTAACAATTCTATACATCATATATACATATATATATATATATGTATACATATATATATATATCAGTATATATCAGGTTTTTATCCCCTGAGGCAATTGGTGTTAAGTGACTTTCCCAGGGTCACAGAGCTAGGAAGTGTTTGTGTCTGAGGCCATATTTGAACTCAGGTCTCCCTGACTTCAGGGCTTTTGCTCTATCCACTGTGCCACCTTGCTGCTCCTATTTATCAGTTCTTTAGTGTGAATAACCTGTTTCTTCATATGTCCTTTATTATTAATTTGTATATTTATAAATGGATACAATAAGTAATTTGCTCAAAGTCTTTCTTTTTTTTTTCTGGTATATGTAAAACATGTTTTCTTCTGGTTACATGTAAAACAAATTTTTTTTCACATTTGTTTTTAAAACTTTGAGTATCAGGTTTTTTTCCTTATCCCCTTCCTACGGCCCCAGTAAGAAAGCACATGTGCAATTACTCAAAATATTTCCCTAACAATATTGTTGTGGAAAAAAAAATCTCCCCTCCTTAAAAAATCTTCAAGAAAAATAAAGTTAAAAAAAAGAAAAAGAGAAAGAGAGAATATGCTTCAATATGTATTGAGATATCTGACTATGATTAGGCTTTTTCATCATAGTCTTTCAGAGTAGTTATGGATCATTATTTTCTTTTATATAGCTTTTTATTGACAGAACATATGCATGGGTAATTTTTCAACACTGTCCCTTGCAATCACTTCTGTTCTAACTTTTCCCTCTCTTTCTTCCACCTCTTCCCCTAGATGGCAGGCAGTCTCATACATGTTAAACATGTTAAGATATATCTTAAATACAATATATGTGTACATATTTATACAGTTCTCTTGTTGCACAAGAAAAATCGGATTCAGAAAAGTAAAAATAACCTGGGGAAAAAAATAAAAATGCAAGCAGTCCACATTCATTTCCCAGTGTTCTTTCTCTATGTGTAGCTGGTTCTGTTCATCACTGATCAATTGGAACTGAATTGGATCTTCTCATCAGAATTGATCTTCATATAGTATTGATTCTGCTCATTTCACTTAGCATCAGTTCATGTAAGTCTGTCCAATCCTCTTTGTATTCATCCTGCTGGTCATTTCTCACAGAAAAATAATAATTCATATATATAACATTCACATACCACAATTTACCCATGAGCATCCATTCAATTTCCAGTTTCTAGCCACTACAAAGAGGGCTGCCACAAACATTCTTGCACATATAGGTCCCTTTCCCTTCTTTAAAATCTCTTTGGGATATAAGCCCAGTAGTAACACTGCTGGATTAGATAACTTTTTGTGAGCATAGTTCCAAATTGCTTTCCAGAATGGTTGTATACATTCACAGTTCCACCAACAATGTATCAGTGTCCCAGTTTTCCCACATCCCCTCAAATATTCATTATTATTTCTTGTCATGTTAGTCAATCTGACAGGTGTGTAGTGGTATCTCAGAGTTGTTTTAATTTGCATTCCTCTGATCAATAGTGATTTGGAACACCCTTTCATATGAGTAGAAATAGTTTCAATTTTATCATCTGAAAATTGTCTGTTGTCCTTTGATGATTTATCAATTGAAGAATGGCTTGATTTCTTATAGAATCAATTCTCTATATAGTCTGGAGATGAAGCCTTTATCAGAACCTTTACCTGTAAAAAATGTTTTCTCATTTATTGCTTCCCTTCTAATCTTGTATACATTAGTTTTGTTTCTATAATAGCTTTTTAACTTGATATAATCAAAATTTTCTATTTTGTGATCAATAATGATCTCTAGTTCTTTGGTCACAAATTCCTTCCTCCTTCACAAATCTGAGAGGTAAACTATCCTCTGTTCCTCTAATTTATTTATGATCTCATTCTTTATGCCTAAATCATAAACCCATTTTGATCTTATCTTAGTATGTGGTATTAAGTGTGAGTCCATACCTAGTTTCTGCCATACTAATTTCCAGTTTTCCCAGCAGTTTTTGTCAAATAATGAATTCTTATCCCAAATGTTGGTATCTTTGGGTTTGTCAAACATTAGATTGCTATAGTTGTACCCTATTTTGTCCTGTGTACCTAATCTCTTCCACTGATCAACTAGTCTATTTCTACAGTTATTAGAGGTGTCAATTGTCCCAGTCACTGGCCAAAGATTAAGGCAGACACCTACATGTCTGGTGTACAAGGATCAATAGCAGCAGAAGTTAGTGTTATGCTTTTGAGATGGACATTTGAAAATGAAACAGGAGTTTTTACTCCTTTTGTGGTTGAAAAAATCCCCATCAATCCGTGGAGAAGAGACATTTTACAGCAGATAGGATTACAAATATACACTTCGGCTTTTTAGGCAGGGCTGCTGTTGAAGGCCTACCTACACTCTCACTGGTTCCTATTCAGTGGAAGATTGATTCACCAGTGTGGGTAGAACAGTGGCCCTTAACAAGAGACAAAATCCAAGTCTTATTAGACATAGTGCAAGAACAACTTACAGCCTTCTCTAAGTCCTTGGAATTCCCTAGTATTTATGGTGAAAAAGAAATCTGGAAAATGGAGGATGTTAACTGATCTAAGAAAAGTAAATGAACAGATGGAAAGTATGGGAAATCTTCAGCCTGGACTTACAAGAGAATGGCCTCTTTGGGTTATAGACATTAAGGATTGTTTCTATTCTATCCCTCTAGATAAGGAGGATATGAAAAGATTTGCTTTTTCAGTGCCCAGCATTAACTTAGCTGAGCCTTATAAAAGATATGAATGGACAGTTTTGCCACAGGGAATGAAAAACAGCCCTACTGTGTGCCAAATGTATGTTGCTGCTGCTCTTGCTCCAATAAGAAAAGCATTTCCAAAAGTAATATTGTTACATTATATGGATGATATTTTGGGATGTGCACCTGAGGAACAAATGTTAGAAGCATGTCTACAAAAGACCATGGAAACATTAAAGTACTACAAACTGCATATAGCTACAGAAAAAATTCAAAGACATGCTCCTTTTCAATATTTAGGATATGAAGTATATCCTAAGACACTCACAGTACAAAAGCTTTCTTTAAGAACAGAGAAGTTGAACACCTTAAATGATTTCCAAAAATTAATAGGAGATATCCAATGGATGCGTCTAGTGTTAGGCTTAACTACCAATCAACTGCAATCTCTATATGACATTTTATGGGGAGACGGTGCTTTAAATTCACCACGCCAGCTTACAAAAGAAGCACAAGAGGCTTTGAGAGAAGTTGAACTGGCTTTATCCAATGTGGTTGAAAGAGTCACTCAAAAACCCTTGGAAATATTAGTTTTTGCTACAAAAGAGGCACCCACAGCAGTTCTTCATAAAGGAGACAGTGTCATCGAGTAGGTGAACCTCCCAGCACAACCAGAACAAAGCCTTACTCCTTACCCAGTGCTTGTGGCTAGAATTTTATTAAAGGCTATTAAGAGAATAGTATAATTATCTGGGATAAGTCCTGAAAAAATATAAACATTCTATACTAACGCACAAATTAATGTATGCTGTGAGACCATCCCAGAATGGCAAATTTTAGCTCCAAATTTTGCATATGGCTCTCCATTAAAGATAACCTGGCTACTACATAAATGGCAATGGATTTTTGAAGAAAAGGTTTCTAAGGCTCCTCTTAAAGGACCAACAATCTTTACAGATGCCTCCAAAGAAAATACTTGTGCTGTATACTCTCATGAAATAACCATAAAGAGAGTAGTCAGAACTCCTTTTCAGTCCACTCAGCAGAATGAATTATTTGCTATCATGCTAGCTCTTACTTATTACCCAGGAGACGTAAATATAATTACTGATTAAACCTATTCAGTATTCAGTAGTACAAAAAATTGCTACAGCCCAAATAAAATTTGTAGCCTCTAATATTTATCAGCTCTTTAAGGAACTTCAAGAGCAAGTGAGAAAGCATCCAGGTAAGATTTATATTTTGCATGTCCACTCACATAGTGGACTTCCAGGTCCTATTTTTGATGGAAATTCAAAGGCAGATAGCCTTTTAACTATGCTAGTCAATACTCCTTTATTTCAGGAAACACAAGAATCTCATTCTAAATATCATTAAGCTGCTTGAGCTTTACATTTACAATTTGGAATAACAAGAGAGGAAGCTAGGGGCATAGTAAAAAGCTGTATAGCTTGCCTACCTTTCCACACTCCTACACTCCCTCCAGGGAAGAATCCTTATGGTTTGAGACCCAATGAAATCTGGGCAAATGGATGTGACCCATTATAAATCTTTTGGTCATCTGTCTTTTATCCACGTGGTTGTAGATACCTTTTCAGGATTCATTTTTGCAGTGCCAATGTCAAAAGAGACAGATCGAGTGGTCACTGAATTCCTTATACAAGCATTTGCAATTGTGGGTGTGCCACAAGAAATAAAAACAGATAATGGACCTGCATATACTTTTAAACATTTTGCGCACTTTTGTGTGCAGTATAAGATTTTACACACCACTGGCATACCTTTTAATCCTCAAGGGAATAGTAGAAAGAAGAAACAGACATTAAGATACTCCTCCAAAAACAAAAGAAAGGGGGAGCCACAGGTAACCCTAGAGAACTTCTAAATTTAGTTCTCTATACCATTAATTTTCCAATTTTTGACAAAGATGCACTGGCTCCAGCAGACAGGTTTTATAACCTACCAGAAGGATGGTGTCCAGTGCAAGCAGCTCCACTGTCCTTAGATAATTGCTAGGTGATGTGGAGAGACCCAGAAAGTGGTATATGGAAGGGACCAGATAGGTTAACTGCTCTGGGGAGAGGTTTTGCTTGTATTTCTTCAGATGGAGAAGGAATCAGATGGGTGCTAACGAGTCATATTCGTCTTGTCCATCAGAGAGAGACAGAAAAAGAGAAAGACCTCACAACAAAGGAGAAAATCTAAGAAACATCTGACACTGAAAGAGCATGGCTAATAAGAAGACTGTTAAAGAACTTTAAAACCAGAAGGAATCATTGGATTTTCTAACACAAGATGCAAAAGTGAATCCTCAAAAGGTGTCTACCACAATGTGGTACATTAATTTGTTCATTGGTATAAATGGTGTATATCTTGTCAGGTCTTATCCCAGATAATTGTACTGTTCTCTTAATGGCCTTTAATAAAATTCTAGCCACAAGCACTGGGTAAGGAGTAAGGCTTTGTTCTGGTTGTGCTGAGAGGTTCACCCATTCGATCACACTGTCTCTTTGATGAAGAACTGCTGTGGGTGCCTCTTTTGTAGCAAAAATGGATATTTCCAAGGGTTTTTGAGTGACTCTTTCAACCACATTGGATAAAGCCAGTTCAACTTCTCTCACAGCCTCTTGAGCTTCTTTTGTAAGCTGGCGTGGTGAGTTTAAAGCAGTTTCTCCCCTTAAAGAGTCATCTCTCAATTGTAATCCTTCTCTGGGAGGAGGTATCTTTTCTCTGTGAATCTTTTTCTCTGTCCTCTTCACCTGTGAATCCACAGGACATCTTCTCCTTGATCCAATCCAGAATTCCTCCTCCAGGCCACAGTCCCAACTCTGGCCCATATTGGACTCACTCCTTGCTCACTTTCCCTGGAAGAGTACCTCAAGATTTTGTTGCAGCAGTAGCAATTTGTTCCTGTGGGGTAATTAATCTATGCTAAATTCTCTGCATTTGACCTTCTAGTTGGTCAGAAGTGATTTGTACATTAACTCCAGTTTGCTTATTGCTTTGGGCTTGAATCCTACATTATTCATGATACTTTGAAAGCCACAACAAGTTTTGACCAGATTCTAAACATGTCCTTGCTATGAATTTCCAATCACTGGGGGTTAGGATTTCATAAGCTAAATTATCTAGTAACATCTTAACATAAGATGCTGTAGCCCCATAAAGAGTGCAACCTTTTTTCAAGTTCTTAATTTTTTTCCAAATCAAAAGGAGTTTATCTTTTCCTTTTTTGACCTGAAGAGTCAAGCTCTTCAATCACAGAGTATGCATTTATTTTTAAATCAGATATATCCTGTCCTTCTCTCTTAGTCTTAACCAATGCCTTTTGTAATCTTGTCATAGACTGCTTCATAGGTGGTGCTGATTGAGTCACTACCTCTCCCCCTCCTCCTCCTCCCTCTACCCATGAAGGGTTAATTGAGGGAAGTAAGTCAGGGGATGGGAAATGACCTAATTTCTCCTGCTGTGCAGTACCACACTTAGAATTGTACTTAACTTCATTTTTATCTGATTCTTCATCCTTTTCACCTAATTTGTCTCCTCTCCCTCCTGCTCTTTCTTCTTTTTCCTTATGCTAGTATTTATATAATTTCTTAAAGCCATTTGTATTAAATTGTATGTATAAAGTGTGTTTTTGGAAATTGAGTTGGATTGGAATTTCAGTATTCACCTAGTTGCTCTCTTACTAATTTCCAATAGTCTGGATTCAATTCTTTTTTCCTTAGAGAACCAAGGACATGTCTACTGTACAGTTTTTGAATGATCAATGATCTGCTCCCAAGTTACAATTAAACCTTGATTTTTTATCAATCTGACCAAGCTTTTGACACATTTTCCTTAAAGAGGAAAAGAAGACTGTTTTCTAAACATCTGTTCCATTTTAGCTGAAATACTATTTTATTCCTTTAACAAAGTTTACTTGTTGTACTCACCCTAATTTCTGGGTCACAGATGAAGGTTCTTGGTCCCATGTTCTGGTGCCAAAATGTAATATTCTTCTCTAAAATATAATGTTCTCAGGGAGCAGGTTTCTTGGGGGGGGGGGCTTCTGGAGGCAGCCTTCTTTTCAGTTCAGTGTAATCACCCCAAATGCAGCCAGGAATTAAAGTCCAAATCCTGTATTGTCTCCTTCAAAGTCTTGTCTCCTTCACTTGGGGCTGATCTAGTTTTCCCGAGGCCTTCCAGATCTTGGTTTCAGTGTTCTCCACACGACAATTTGCCACCATTTCTTTGTCTTCCTTAGTTCTCTTGGTGACTCCAAGAGCTTCTCCTTTATATGCCCCACACTGAGTATCATTATATCACTAGGAAACCATTATTTGTTGTAGGATTAAATCAATGCTAAACTAGATTTAATTACTGTCTCCTCAATTCCACTTACTTAGCACCTTGTAAGAATCCTAACATGTTTTATTTAAGGTTTTGCATCAATATTCTTTAGGGAGATTGGGCTATAATTTTCTTTCTCTGCTTGCAACCTATCTGGTTTAGGTATCAGTACCATGTCTATGTCATAAAAGGAATTTGGTAGGATTCTATAAAAATCCTTATTTTTCAAATAATTTACATAACATTGGAGTTAATTGTTCTTTAAATATTTGGTACAATTCACATGTAAATCCATCTGGTCCTGAGGATTTTTTCTTAGGAAGTTGATTGACAGCTTGTTCTATTTCTTTTTCTAAGATGGGACTGTTTAACCAATTTATTTCTTCCTATTACATAGGTAATTTTTCAGCATTGACAATTGCAAAATGTCTTGTTCCAACTTTTTCCCTCCTTCTCTCCACCTCTTCTCCAAGATGGCAGGTTGACATGTTAAATATGTTAAAATATAAGTTAAATACAATATATATGTAGATAGATAGATAGATAGATAGATATAGATATATAATATGTATATATATATGTCCAAACAGTTATTTGCTGTACAAAAAGAATCAGATTTTGAAATAGTGTACAATTAGCCTGTGAAGGAATAAAAATGCAGGCTAACAAAAATAGAGGGATTGGGAATTCTATGTAGTGGTTCATAATCATCTCCCAGAGTTCTTTTGCGGGGTGTAGCTGGTTCCGTTCATTACTGCCCTATTGGAACTGATTTGGTTCATCTCATTGTTGAAGAGGGGCACGTCCATCACAATTGATCATCATATAGTATTGTTGTTGAAGTATATGATCATCCGATCCTGCTCATTTTACTCAGCATCAGTTCATGCAAGTCTCTCCAGGCTTTCTGAAATCATTCTGCTGGTCATTTCTTATAGAACAATAATATTCCATAATATTCATATATCACAATTTACTCACTCATTCTCCAATTGATGGGCATCCACTCAGTTTCCAGTTTCTAGCCACTACAAATAGGACTGCCACAAACATTCTTGCACATACAGGTCCCTTTCCCTACTTTAAAATCTTTTTGAGATATAAGCCCAATAGTAACACTGCTGGATCCAAGCATATGCACAGTTTGATAACTTTTTGAGCATAGTTCCAAATTGCTCTCCAGAATGGCTGGATGTATTCACAATTCCACCAACAATGTATCAATGTCCCAGTTTTCCCACATCCCCTCCAACATTCTGCATTATCTTTCATTCTAGCCAATCTGATAGGTGTGTAGTGGTATCTCAGAGTTCTCTTAATTTGCATTTCTCTGTTTAATAATGACTTGGAGCATCTTTTCAAATGGCTAGAAATAGTTTCAATTTCTTCATTTGAGAATTGTCTGTTCATATCCTTTGACCATTTGTCAATTGGAGGATGGCTTGATTTCTTATAAATTAGAGTCAATTCTCTAGATATTTTGGAAATGAGGCCTTTATCAAAACATTTGACTGTAAAAATGTTTTCTTAGTTTATTGCTTCCCTTTTAATCTTGTCTTCATTAGTTTTGTTTGTACAAAAACATTTAAATTTGATATAATCAAAATTTTCTATTTTGTGATCAATAATGATCTCTAGTTCTTTGGTCATAAATTCCTTCCTGTTTCACAGGTCTGAGAGGTAAACTATCCTATATTCTTCTAATTTATTTATAATCTCATTCTTTATGCCTAGATCATGAACCCATTTTGACCTTTTTTTGTTGTACGGTGTTAAGTGTGGGTCAATGCCTATTTTCTGTCATACTAATTTCCAATTTTCCTAGGAATTTTTGTCAAACATTGAGTTCTTATCCCAAAACCTGGGGTCTTTGAGTTTGTCAAACACTAGATTATTAAAGTTATTGACTGTTTTGTCCTTTGAACCTAATCTATTCCACTGATCAACTAGATTATTTCTTACCCAATACCAAATGGTTTTATTAACTTCTGTTTTATAATATAATTTTAGATGTGGTATCACTAAGCCACCTTCATTTGATTTTTTTTTCATTGATTCCCTTGAAATTCTTGACCTTTTGTTTTTCCATATGAACTTTGTTATTATTTTTTCTAGGTCATTAAAATAGTTTTTTGGGAGTCTGATTGGATAGCACTAAATAATTACATTAGTTTAGGTAGTATTTGTCTTCTTTATTTTATTTGCTCCCCAATCCAAGAGCATTTAATATTTTTCCGATTGGTTAGATCTGACTTTATTTGTGTGGAAAGTGTTTTGTAGTTTTGCTCATATAGTTTCTGATTTTCCCTTGACAGATAGATTCCTAAATATTTTATACTATCAGTATTACTTTAAATGGAATTTCTCTTTGTAACTCTAACTGTTGGATTTTGTTAGTGATATACAAAAATGCTGAATACTTATGTGGGTTTATTTTGTATCCTGCAACTTTTCTAAAGGTGTGGATTATTTCTAATTGCTTTTTAGTAGAATCTCTGGGGTTCTCTAAGTATACCATCATATCATCAACAAAGAGTGATAATTTGGTTTCCTCATTACCTACTCTAATTCCTTTAATCACTTTTTCTTCTCCTGTTGCCAAGGCTAGCATTTCTAATACAATATTAAATAGTAATGGTGATAATGGGCAACCTTGTTTCACTCCTGATCTTACTGGGATTGGTTCCAGTTTATTCCCACTTCATATAATACTTACTGATGGTTTTAAATAGACGCTACTGATTATTTTAAGGAACAGTCCATTTATTCCTATATTCTCAAGTGTTTTTAATAGGAATGGATGTTGGATTTTATCAAATGCTTTTTCTGCATCTATTGAGATGATCATATGATTTTTGTTAATTTTGTTATTAATATAGTCAATTATACTAGTTTTCCCAATATTGAACCAGCCCTGCATTCCTAGTATAAATCCTATTTGATCCCCTATTGGGGATCATTTTCTGTAGTTTTTATGCTAATATCTTATTTAAGATTTTAGCATCAATATTCATTAGGGAGATTGGTCTATAAGTTTCTTTCTCTATTTTCAACCTACCTGGTTTAGGTATCAGTCCCATGTCTATGTCATAAAAGGAATTTTGTAGGACTCCTTCACTCCCTATTTTTTCAAATAATTTATAGAGCATTGGTGCTAATTGTTCTTTAAATGTTTGGTAGATTTCACATGTAAATTCATCTGGTCCTGGGGATTTTTTCTTAGGGAGTTGATTAATAGCTTGTTCTATTTCTTTTTCTGAAATGGGACTATTTAAGCAATTCACTTTTTCCTCTGTTAATCTGGGAAGTCTATATTTTTGAAGGTAGTCACTCCATTTTACTTAGGTTATCAAATGTATTGGCATAAAGTTGGTCAAAGTAACTCCTTTTATTGCTCTAATTTCCTCTTCCTTGGTGGAAAGTTCCCCCTTTTAATTTTTAAGACTAACAATTTGATTTTCCCCTTCCCTTTTTCTAATTAAATTTACCAATGGTTTATCTAGTTTGTTGGTTTTTTCATAGAACCAACCCTTAATTTTATTTATTAATTAAATAGGGTTTTTTTTTACTTTCAAGTTTATTAATCTCTCCTTTTATTTTTAGAATTTCTAGTTTAGCATTTGACTGTTTTTTTTTAAATTTACTCCTTTTCTAGTTTTTTAGTTGCAAGCCCAATTCACTGACCTTCTCTTCCTCTATTTTACACAAATAGGTCTATAGAGATATAAAATTTCTTCTTATTACTGCTTTGACTACATTCCATACATTTTGGTATGACATCTCATAATTGTCATTTTCTTGGGTGAAATTATTGTGTCTATGATTTGCTGTTTCACCCAATCATTCTTTAGGTGAGATTATTTACTTTTCAATTATTTTTTGGTCTATTTCCCCTGGCTTTTTATTGAATGTAATTTTTTTCATCATGATCTGAAAAGAATGCATTTATTTTTTCTGCCTTTCTGCATTTGAATTTGAAGTCTTTATGTCCTAATATATGGTTAAATTTTTGTATAGGTTGCATGAACTGCTGAGAAGAAAGTGTACTACTTTCTGTCTCCATTTAGTTTTCTCCAAAGATCTATCATACCTGCTTTTTCTAATATTCTATTTACCTCTTTACCTTCTTTCTTATTTATTTTGTGGCTTTATTTATCTAATTCTCAGAGTGCAAGGTTGAGATCTCCCACTATTATAGTTTTGTTGTCTATTTCTTTTTGCAGCTCTCTTAATTTCTCCTTTAAGAATTTAGGTGCTAAACCACTTGGTTTATGTTGGTTTAAAATATGTTTAATATGGCTTGGTTTGAAATATGTGTAATATTGCTATTGCTTCATTATCTATACTATCCTTTAGCAAGATATCGTGCCCTTCCTTATCTCTTTTAATTAGATCAATTTTTGCTTTTGCTTGATCAGAGATCAGAACGGCTACCCCTGCTTTTTTACTTCACCTGGAACGTAGTAGATTCTGCTCTAGGCTTTTACCTTTACTCTGTATGCTTCAAGTGTGTTTTCTATGAACAACATATTGTTGGATTTTGGCTTTTAATCCAGTCTGCTATCCACCTCTGCTTTATGGGGGAGTTTGCCCATTCACATTTATGATTAAAATTTTTAATTCTGTATTTTCTGCCATCTTACCCCAGCTTATGCTTTTCTCCTTTCCTTCCTCCTTATCCCCCTCCCCAATATTGAACTTGTGAGCACCACTTGCTTCTCACAGCCCTCCTTTTTTAGGATCCTTCCCCATAACTTAGAGTTCATCCTTCTTTCTTATCCCTTTTCATCACAATTTCTCTATTCTCTTCTATTTAGCTTACTCCTTCCCTTTTTACTTTTCCCCTCCCACTTTTCAATGAAGTTTCTTTGTAAGAGAACTATGTCCCAAGAGAGGCCATGTCCCAAAAGACCCTAGCGTTATAGTATTTACCCTTTGTGTTTATAGCTTCTCTGCTGATCTACTGGCTTGCTGCCAGAGCAAAGTAGTTCACACTGTGCTAAAAGTTCTCCCTGCAAATTTTCCACTGGCTAAGACCAAACCCCACTCCTCTCAGGTCTTCTCAAACATAAGCTGCCTTCTGTGCTCTCACTGTCAACTTTCCTGACCCTGCTCCTGGTCTAACCATCCCCACCTGTGAGCAAATACAGACCTTTTTTGGTGAATTTGGATAATATCTTCTGTTGGTAATGTGTTGTACTCCCAATATTCGTGGTTTTTTTTCAGTCAAGCTCTAATTTGGAGGCTTTTCATATAAGAAGTAGTCTGAGGGAAAGGAAGAGCTTAGATAGATGTGTGTATCCTCTCCACCATCTTGGCTGCATGCCAGTTATGGATCATTATTGCTGAGAATAGAAAAGTCATTCACAATTGATCATTCCGAAACATTGCTGTTATGTTGTACATGGTACATTTCACTTTGCATGAATTCATGGATAAATTTCCAGATTTTTCTGACAATATCCTGCTCCCACAGAACAATAATATTCCATTGTAATCACATATCACAATTTATTCAGTCATTCCCCAACTCTTTGCTCTAAGGAGAGAGTTGCTATAAATATTTTTGTACACATAGGTCTTTTTTTTAAATCTCTTTTTGGATACATGCCTAGCAACAACATTGCTAGGTCAAAAGATATGCATAATTTTATAAACCTTTTGGCATGGTTTATATATTTTGAACTTTTATCAACTGGGGCATGGCTCTTATTTTTTATAGATTTGACACAATTCCTTATATTGTTGAGAAATCAGGTCTTATTAGAGAAACTTCCTTCAAAATTATTTTCATATTTACTATTGCTAACTATATGCCCCCATTAATTGTATTCTCTCTCTCTGTTTTTACCTTGTTCCTTCTCGAAAGTGTTTTGATATTGACCACTCTGTCCCTCAATATGCCTTCTCTTCTATCACCCTCCTTTCTTCCCTTCGCTTCCTACTTTCCTGTAAGGTAAGATAAATTACTATACCCATATTGAGCGTGTATATAATTTCCTCTTTGAGCTAATTCTGATGAGAATAAAGTTCACTTACTCACCTTCTTCTCCTCTACTGTAAATGCTTTTTCTTGACTCTTTTTATGGTAGATAATTTATATCATTCTACTTCTCCCTTTCTTTTCTTCTGATTACATTCCTCTCACTCCTTAATTTTACTTTTTAAGATATCATCCCTTCATATTCAACTCACACCTGTGCTCTTTGTCTCCTTCTAATTACCATAATAGTAAGTAAGTTTTAATAAGTTATAAGTATCATCTTACCATGTAGGAATGTAAACAAATAAATCTTAAATTCCTAGTTGTATCATTTTGTTAATTACTTCCTTATGCTTCTCCTGAGTCCTGTATTTGAAAATCAGATTACCTATTTAGCTCTGGGCTTTTTATCACAAATGCTTGAAAATCCTCTATTTCATTAAATTTCCACTTTTTCCCATAAAGTTGTATATTCAGATTTCTGGGTACGTGATTCTTGCTTGTATTCCTAGCTCTATTGCTTTCCAGAATATCATATTTCAAGACTTGTGGTCCTTTAATGTAGAAGCTGATAAATCTTGTGTTAGCCTGACTGTGGCTCATAAGTGGCTCCACTATACTTGAATTGTTTTCTGGATGCTTGAAATATTTTCTTCTTGAATTGGAGTTTCAGAATTTGGATATAGCATTCCTGTTTTCATTTTGAGATCTCTTTTAGAGGTTGATTGGCAGATTCTTTCAATTTTTATTTTATCATTTGGTTCTACAATGTCATGACAGTTTTCCTTGAAAATTTCTTGAAAGATGAAGTCCAAGTCATCTTTTTTTTTTTTTTTTTTGATCATGACTTTCAGCTAAAACAATGATTACTTCTCCTGGATCTGCTTTCCAGGTTCCAATGAGATATTTTACTTTTTTGTTTCAATTTTTTTCATCCTTTTGGATTTGTTTTGTTTTATGTTGATTTTTCAAAACATCTCATAAAATTCTCATCAATTTAATTTTTAAGGAATTATTTTCCTCAGTGAGCTTTTGTACCTCCTTTCACATTTGGCCAATTTTGCTTTTTAAGACATTCTTCTCATTAGCTTTTTGTACTTCCTTTTGCATCACTCTCATTTCTCTTCTCCATTTTTCCACTACCTCTTTTACTTGATTTTCTGTATGGAGAGAGAGCAGACTTCAAATACTGAGGACACTAAAAGCAGATTGTCTCCAGAGGAATCGCCTAAAGGGGATGTGATCTGCTCCTCAATACAAAAGAATCTCATAGAGGAAATCAAAAAGGCTCTCACAAGAGAGCTAGAATAGAAATGGGAAAAGGAAAGGGAAGGTTGGCAAGAGAGCCTGGAGAAGTCATTCCACGCCTTTAAAGACAGAGTGGATAAAGAAAACAAATCATTGAGAAATAAAATTAGTGAATTAGAAAAGGTAAACAACTCCAAGGAAAACAGGATTAATGAGCTGGAAAAAGAAAACAGCTCTCTAAAAAATAAAATGGATGAAATGGAAAAAAAATCCATAGAAGAAAAAAACTCACTTAAAAACTCAATTGGACAATTACAAAAAGATATAAAAATAGGGAGTGAAGAAAATACATCATTGAAAATTGGAATCGAACAAGTAGAAATAAATGACTCAAGGAGAAACCAGAAGTAGTCTAGCAAAACCAGAAAAACAAAACAATTGAAAAGAATGTCAAAAACCTTATTGGAAAGACAACAGACCTGGAAAACAGATCCAGGAGAGAAAATTTGAGAATAATCAGACTCCCTGAAAGATGTGAGGAAAAAAAGAGCCTGGACACTATTTTCCAGGAAATTATCAAAGAGAACTGCCCAGATGTTTTGGAAACAGAGGGTAAAATAGATATTGAAAAAAATCCATCGATCATCTACTGAAAGGGACCCTAAAATCAAAACACCAAGAAATATACTGGCCAAGTTCAAGAACCATCAGACAAAGGAAAAAATACTGGAAGGTGCTAGAAAAAAGCAATTCAGATATGGAGGAGCCACAATAAGGATAACCCAGGATCTAGCAGCCTCCACATTAAAAGAACGAAGGGCCTGGAACATGATATTCCAAAAGGCTAAGGAACTTGGTATGCAGCCAAGAATAACTTACCCAGCAAAAATGAGCATCATTTTCCGGGGAAGAAGATGGACATTTAATGAAATAAATGAATTCCATCTATTCTTGATGAAAAACCAGACCTACACAAAATGTTTGATCTTCAAATACAGAACTCAAGAGATTTCTGAAAAGGTAAAAAGAAATCTTGAGAACTATATTTCTGCCATAAAGAAATGTAAAGAGCACATGTATAATTTGTCCTAGAAACTAGAGGTGGAAAGGAAATTATATCATAAAAAAGGGTAAAGTGGTGGTACTACATCTCATGAAGAGGCAAAGGTTACCTATTATATCTGAGAGAAAGAAAGGAGGGAGATAAACATAGTGTATATTAATAGACATATTCGATTTATGATAAAACTTCTTCCACTTCATTGAAAAGTGAGAGGGAAAGAGTAAGCTAAGGGGAAGGCAATACAGAAATTGTGAGGAAAAGGGGGTAAAATAGGAAGAGGAACTTTAAAGTGGGGGAGGGATACTAAAAAGGGAGGGCTGTGAAAAGCAAGTGGTGTTCACAAGTTTAATACTGGGTAGGGGGATAAGAGGGAAGGAAAGGAGAAAAGCATAAGCAGGGGTTAACAGGATGGCAAGCAATATAGAATTGTCATTCTAACCATAAATGTGAATGGGATAAATTCCCTCATAAAGAGGAAGCAGTTAGCAGACTAGATTAAAAGCCAGAATCACACTATATTTTGTTTACAGGAAACACACCTGAAAAAGAGTGATACATTCAAAATAAAAGTAAAAGGGTAGAGCAGAATCTACTATGCTTCAGGTGAAGCCAAAAAAACAGGGGTAGCCATCCTCATCTCAGATCAAGCAAAAACAAAAATTGATTTAATTAAAAAAGATAAGGACGGCATTATATCCTGCTAAAGGGTAGCATCAATAATGAACCAGTATCAATATTAAACATATACACACCAAGTGGTGCAGCATCTAAATTCTTAAAAGAGAAATTAAGAGAATTGCAAGAAGAAATAGACAGCAAAACTATAATAGTGGGAGATCTCAACCTTGCACTCTCAGAATTAGATAAATCAAACCACAAAATAAATAAGAAAGAAGTCAAAGAGGTAAATAGAATACTACAAAAGTTTGATATGATAGATCTTTGGCAAAAGCTAAATGGAGACAGAAAGCAGTATACTTTCTTCTCAGCAGTTCATGGAACCTATACAAAAATTGGTCATATACTAGGGCATAAAAACCTCAAAATCAAATGCAGTAAGGCAGAAATAGTAAATGCATCCTTTTCAGACCACAATGCAATTAAAATTACATTTAATAAAAAGCCAGGGGAAAATAGACCAAAAAATAATTGGAAACTAAATAATCTCATACTAAAGAATGATTGGGTAAAAGAGCAAATCATAGACATAATTAATAACTTCACCCAAGAAAATGACAATAATGAGACATCATACCAAAATGTGTGGGATATAGCCAAAGCAGTAATAAGGGGAAGCTTTATATCTCTAGAGGCCTACTTGCATAAAATAGAGAAAGAGAGGGTCAACGAATTGGGCTTACAACTAAAATTGCTAGAAAAGGAACAAATTAAAAACCCCCAGACAAACACAAAACTTGAAATTCTAAAAATAAAAGGTGAGATTAATAAAATTGAAAGTAAAAAAACTATTGAATTAATTAATAAAACTAAGAGTTGGTTCTATGAAAAAACCGACAAAATAGACAAACCCTGAGTAAATCGGATTAAAAAAAGGAAAGAGGAAAAGCAAATTGTTAGTCTTGAAAATGAAAAGGGAGAACTCACCACTAATGAAGAGGAAATTAGAACAATAGTTAGGAGCTACTTTGCTCAACTTTATGCCAATAAATTAGATAACTTAAATGAAATGGAAGAATACCTTCAAAAATATAGCTTGCCCAGATTAACAGAGGAAGAAGTAAATAGTCTAAATAGTCCCATTTCAGAAAAAGAAATAGAACAAGCTATTAACCAACTCCCTAAGAAAAAAATCCCCAGGACCAGATGGATTTACATGTGAATTCTAGCAAACATTTAAAGAACAATTAACTCCAATGCTATATAAACTATTTGAAAAAATAGGGACTGAAGGAGTCCTACCAAATTCCTTTTATGACACAGACATGGTACTGATATCTAAACCAGGTAGGCTGAAAACTGAGAAAGAAAATTATAGACCAATTTCCCTGATGATTGATGCTAAAATCTTAAATAAAATATTAGCAAAAAGACTACAGAAAATCATCCCCAGTTATAATACACTATGACCAAGTGGGATTTATACCAGGAATGCAGGGCTGGTTCAATTTTAGGAAAACTATTAGCATAATCGAGTATATCAATAACCAAATTAACAAAACCTATATGATTATCTCAATAGATGCAGAAAAAGCATTTGATAAAATCCAATATCCATTCCTACTAAAAACACTTGAAAGTATAATAAATGGACTATTCCTTAAAATAATAAGGATAATTAATAATATAATAATAATAATAACAATAATTAAAATCGTCAGTAAACATCATACATAATGGCAATAAACTGGAACCTTTCCCTGTAAGATCAAGAGTGAAACAAGGTTGCCCACTATCACCATTACTATTCAATATAGTACTAGAAACTCTAGCCTCGGCAATAAGAGCCGAGAAAGAGATTCAAGGAATTAGAGTAGGTAATGAGGAAATCAAACTATCACTCTTTGCAGATGACATGATGGTATACTTAGAGAAGCCCAAAGACTCTGCTAAGAAGCTATTAGAAATAATTCAGAACTTTAGCAAAGTTGCAGGATACAAAATAAATCCCCATAAATCCTCAGCATTTTTATATATTACCAACACAATCCAAGAGCAAGAGATACAAAGAGAAATTCCATTCAAAATAACTGTCGATAGTATAAAGTATTTGGGAATATATCTACCAAATGAAAGTCAGGAATTATATGAGCAAAATTAGAAACACTTGCCACAAAAATAAAGTCAGAAGACATTCAGTGCTCTTGGATAGGCCGAGCGAATATAATTAAGATGACAATACTCCCTAAACTAATCTATTTATTTACTGCTATACCAATCAGACTTCCAAGAAACTATTTAAATAACCTAGAAAAAATAACAACAGAATTCATATGGAACAACAAGAGGTCGAGAATTTCAAGGGAAGTAATGAAAAAAAAAATTAAGTGAAGGTGGTCTAGCTGTACCTGATCTAGAACTATATTATAAAGCAACAGTCACCAAAACCATTTGGTATTAGCTAAGAAATAGACTAGTTGATCAATGGAATAGGTTAGGTTCACAGGGCAAGATAGTGAATAACAATATCAATCTTGTGTTTGACAAACCCAAAGATCCCAACTTTTGGGATAAGAATTTATTATTTGACAAAAACTGCTGGGAAAACTGGGAATTAGTATGGCAGAAACTAGGCATGGACCCACATTTAATACCACATACTAAGATAAGATCAAAATGCGTCCAAGATTTAGGCATAAAGAATGAGATCATAAATAAATTAGAGGAACATAGGATAGTTTACCTCTCAGACTTGTGGAGCAGGAGGAAGGAATTTGTAACCAAAGGAGAACTAGAGATCATTATTGATCACAAAATAGAAAATTTTGATTACATCAAATTTAAAAGTTTTTGCACAAACAAAACTAATGCAAACAAGATTAGAAGGGAAGTAACAAATTGGGAAAACATTTTTACAGTTAAAGGTTCTGATAAAGGCCTCATTTCCAAAATATACAGAGAATTGACTTTAATTTATAAGAAATCAAGCCATTCTCCAATTGATAAATGGTCAAAGGATATGAACAGACAATTTTCAGATGATGAAATTAAAACTATTTCCACTCATATGAAAGAATGTTCCAAATCACTATTGATCAGAGAAATGCAAATTAAGACAACTCTGAGATGTCACTACACACCTGTCAGATTGGCTAAGATGACAGGAACAAACAATGATGAATGTTGAAGGGGCTGTGGAAAAGCTGGGACACTGATGCATTGTTGGTGGAGTTGTGAAAGAATCCAATCACTCTGAAGAGCAATCTGGAATTATGCCCCCAAATTTATCAAACTGTGCATACCCTTTGACCCAGCAGTGCTACTACTGGGCTTATATCCCAAGGAAATACTAAAGAAGGGAAAGGGACCTGTATGTGCCAAAATGTTTGTGACAGCCCTTTTTGTAGTGGCTAGAAACTAGAAAATGAATGGATGCCCATCAATTGAAGAATGGTTGGGTAAATTATGGTATATGAATATTATGGAATATTATTGTTCTGTAAGATTGTTCTGTAAGACCAGCAGGATGAATACAGAGAGGCTTGGAGAGACTTACATCAACTGACGCTGAGTGGAATGAGCAGAATTAGGAGATCATTATACACTTCAACAATGATACTGTATGAGGATGTATTCTGATGGAAGTGGATATCTTCAACATAGAGAAGAGCTAATCCAATTCCAAATGATCAGTGATGGAGAGAATCAGCTGCACCCAAAAAAGGAACACTGGGAAATGAGTGTAAACTGCGAGCATTTTTTTGTTTTTCTTCCCAGACTATTTTTACCTTCCAAATATAATTCTTCCTTTGCAACAACAACAAAATTCGATTCTGCACATTTATATTGTACCTAGGATATAATATAAGATATTTAATATGTATGGGAATGCCTGCCATCGAGGGGAGGGAGTGGAGGGAAGGAGAAGAAATATTTGGAACAGAAGGGAGTACAAGGGATAATGCTGTAAAAAATTACCTATGCATATGTACTGTCAAAAAATGTTATAATTTTAAAATTAATTTTAAAAATTTCTTTTGAGCTCTTTGATAGCCTGAGACCAGGTCTTATTTTTCTTGGAAGCTTTGGAGGTAGAAGCTTTCACTTTGTTATCATCTTCTGAGTGTATATTTTAATCTTTCTTGTCACAAAAATATCTTTCTATCATCAGGATCTTTTTCTATTATTTACCCATTTCTCCAAACTAATAATTAGCTTTTAATTCTGTTAAAGTGGAGCTTGGTTTCCAGCATGGTGTGTGCACTGCCCTAAGCTTCAGGGAGTTTTGTGCAACTGTTTCCAGAGATCCTTCTAGGGAATCACAAGCCGCCTTTTCTGCCCTGGAACTGTGAGAGTTTATCCCCTCTGTATCTGTAAGATCTATTGTGCTAAAGCAACAGTATCCTTCCTCAGTGCTAGGAAAGAACTCTCCTGTGAGCTAAAGCCTATGAAAGCTGCCACCACTACCACTGCCAATGCTTACTACTGGTATGTTAATTTCCCAAGACTCTCTCATTCTATTGGTAAACTTTTCCTTTTGACCTTCCAAATCATCTTTGATGTCTCTGGGGTAAGAAGTCTGCAAGCCACCGGTATACCACTGATTCAGAGATTCCTTGGCCAGTTCCTGCTTTGCTGCCATAGGGATTGGGTTCAGATCTGTACCAGGACTGCTTACTGGACTCCAACTCTGGTACCACAGATTGATCTTCAGGTGGAAACAATCCCTCTACTCTGTCTTTGTGTATGTGTGTGTGTCCTTGATGAGAATTAGATAAGGGGTACCTAAATGAAATTAAGTTTAATTGAGGTCTAGTGGCAGGTTTGGGGTACAGGGAGTCAAATAGAGCTTTCCTGCAACCCCTTTGGATTCGGCGCAAGGATATAGAGTTAAATGAGGTCTAGTAGTGGCACAAGAAGTTTATTGTGGGGTTTGGAAATAAGATTGGAAGGTAAAAGACACCAGGGCCAGGACTGGCACTGGGTGGGCAATAACCCTTGACATAGTTGGCATAGGGATGCTATGTTTGGAGCTCCTGCCAAGACTGGACTCCAGTTTCCCTCTTTTATAATGGGGGGCTTTTGATAATCTTGAAGGGGCCCATGGGTGAAGTCCCAGGTTGGCTCCTGGCTAGTTTCAGTCAGGGTTAGAATTTGAATAGAATTCAATGGGTTTTTAGATAAGGAACTGTTTGTGCTTGGGGTGGAGGTTGGGGAAACCTGAGCAGATCATTAGAATGGGGGCTGTGCATACCCTTTGATCCAGCATTGCTGCTATTGGGCTTATATCCAAAAGAAATACTGAGGAGGGAAAAGGGACCTGTATGTGCCAAAATGTTTGTGGCAGCTCTTTTCGTAGTGGCTAGAAACTGGAAGATGAATGGATGTCCATCAATTGGAGAATGGTTAGGTAAATTATGGTATATGAAGGTTATGGAATATTATTGCTCTGTAAGAAATGACCAGCAGGAGGAATACAGAGAGGATTGGAGAGACTTACATCAGCTGATGCTGAGTGAAATGAATAGAACCAGAAGATCGCTGTACACTTCAATGTTGTATGAAGATGTATTCTGATGGAAGTGGATATCTTCAACATAAAGAAGATCCAACTCACTTCCAGTTGATCAGTGATGGACAGAAACAACTACACCCAGAGAAGGAACACTGGGAAGTGCATGTAAATTGTTAGCACTACTGTCTATCTACCCAGTTACTTACACCTTTGGAATCTAATACTTGACGTGCAACAAGAAAATGGGATTTACACACATATATTGTATCTAGGTTATATTGTAACACATGTAAAATGTATGGGATTGCCTGTCATCTAGGGGAGGGAGTAGAGGGAGGGAGGGGATAATTTGGAAAAATGAATACAAGGGATAATGTTATAAAAAAAATTACTCATGCATATATACTGTCAAAAAAATTATAATTATAAAAAAAAAAGAAAGAAAAGTTAAAACTTGTGAAGCATTAATAAAAAAAAAAAAAAGAATGGGGGCTGGGACAGCCCAAGTTAGCTCAGATTCTATGGGGGCTGGGAATTAGAAAGGAATCTTAATCCACATCATCCTGATACTCTAAAATTTTTTTGGAATCATTATTTAAAGGAACTTGGGACAGTATGGGAGAAAACATGGTAAGTTCCTGACTTTACTCCACCATCTTAGCTCCACCTCCTCAAAGTCTTTCTTAAAAGAATATTGCTGTTAGTACTGTATACAATGTTTTTTGGATCTGGTCATTTCACTCTTCATTATTTCTTGCAAGTCTTACCATAATTTCATCATAATTATGTATCACAAGTTGTTCAGACATTCCCCAATTGATGAGCATCCCTGCAGTTTCCAGTTTTTTGCTACAACAAAGGAAGCTACTATAAACCTTTTTAGAGCATATATAGAGTCTTTTCCTTTTTCCTTAATCATCTTTGGATATAGACCAAGAAATAGTGTTGCTAGATCAATAGGTATAGCTAATTTGATAATCCTTTGGGCAAAATTCCAAATTATTCTCTCGAATTATTGGATTATTTTACAATTCTACCAACAATGAATTAGTATTTCAATTTTCCTACTTCCTCTCAAACATTTGTCACATTACACTTCTATCATTTTAGCCAATTTGGTAGGTGTTTTTAGATTTTAGTAATTTATGGTTTCTTGAAATATAATGCTTTAGGTATTTTTTTTTAAATCATGGTTTTCGGGGGCGGAGAAGAAACACACGACTCTGTGAACGTCCTCACTCCCTCACAACCAATTAGATAAATTAAGCCTTAGAATAAGCCCAGTACTGATAGATACCACAAGGACTGGAAGCACGACTTACCAGCTGGGGAGAATCTGGAGTTTCAACAGAGGGGGTCAGTTCCCAGGGGAGGAAGAAGAGAGGCCAGCACAGACGGCTGGGTGCTGGCATGCTCTGCCGATCGCGCTGGGAAGGGCTGTGGGATCAGAGAAGCCACTGGGATGGAGGAATCTGGCACAGGCTATTGGCTCTTCTCTGCTAATTATTTAGCAGTTCAGAAGGGAAATCTAAACACTTTAAAAATTCAGATAGATTGGATTTTCCCCGGATCCTGGGGGTGACTCGGCGGATCTCAGCACCAGGGGGTGTGGCCTCAGCTCCCACCTGAGAATAGTTAAGAGATTGACAAGTGGGCGGATACGGCCCAAGGCAACACACACTGCCTAGCTTAGCTGGAGGGAGTGGAACTCAGCTCCAGGAAGTCCCAGAGAAGCGGAACCTTTGAACTAGGGACCGAGTTTCTGGCAGACACTTCCAGTTTGAGCACAGGGGCTTTTCACGTCACCTGCTGCAGACATCCATGCCCCACCCAGGACGCATAGGCTGGGCTTTGTGCTGCCTTTACTGTTCAGCGCCCTCGGGGCACAGCAGTGCTAATCACCTCTGAGGCACCTCCAGGGAGGGGGTGGGGAACTCTCTCCCAGAGCTCTCTCTTAGCTCAGGCGCAGGAGCCGCTGCATCCATCCGGTCTGGGAGGAAGCTGGTAAAGAAGTAAATAAATAATTTCCTACCCCAGGGACAGACCCCAAAAGATTTTTTAAATATGAGCAAAAAAGCCAAAAAAACCATAGATTCCTTCTACACAGAGAAAGAGCGGGTATCCAACCCCGAGGAAGTTAACAGCAGAGAGACAGCAGATAACAACCTAAAGGGGAACGATTCCTGCCCCCCATCACATAACTCTCTCCTAGAAGACACTATTAAAAAATTAAGGGAGTTTGAAGAAAAATGGGGAAAGGAAAGGGAAGCTATGATAGAGAATAACAACATCCTGAAATTGGAGTTGGAAAAAATAAAGAATTCACAGGAGATGCAGGGAAACAAAATTTATGAATTAGAAAAGGTTAAAAAAACACAGGAAAGTAGGATTTCTGAATTGGAAAAGATAAAAAAGTCTCAAGAAAATAGAATTTCTGAATTGGAAAAAGAAAATAATTCTCAAAAAAAAAAATTAGGGAAATGGAAAAAAATTCAATAGAGCAAAATAATTCATTTAAAAACGAAATTGGGCATTTACAAAAAGAACTAAAAACTGTGAAAGAAGAAAATAACTCCTTAAAAGTCAGGATGGAACAAATAGAAATGAATGATTCACAGAGAACCCAAGAATCAGTCAAACAAAACAAAAAAAATGAGAAGCTGGAGAACAACGTCAAATAAATCATGGTTTTCAAGGAATCCAGGAATTCTTAAACTATCTTTCCCTAACCTATTGTTTAAGTCAGTTATTTTTTTCTATCAAGTATTTCCCCATTATAGTTTGTCTTCAACATAGTTGTCAAAGTAATCATCCTAAAATGCAATTTTGACTATGTCTGTCCTCTGTCTACGTCTCTATCTCTCTTTCTTTGTTTCTGTCTTTATGTTTCTCTCTCTCTCTCTCTCTCTCTCTCTCTCTCTCTCTCTCTCTCTGTCTCTCTGTCTCTATCTGTCTCTCTCTCTCTCTCTTTCACGCACACACACACACACACACACACAGTAAACACAAATGACTCCCTAACAAAAATAAAATATAAAATTATCTGCTTGTCATTCAAGACTTTTTCATAGGCTGTCCTCCCACATCATCATTTTTACTAATATACTTTAGTCACTTGCACATATTCTGATCCATTGCCCCTGGCATCTTTGTTATTCCTCACACAAAATACTACATCTTTTCTATGGTTATTTATACTAACTGCTCTCTGTGTGAGGAAATGAGAAAAAATTCTCTCCATCTCCCACTGCTTGCTTTCTTTTCTTCAGGTTTTAGATAAAATTCTATCTTGTATAAAGAAACCTTTTTTTTATTTCTTTAATGTTTCTTCTCTTAATTATTTATCCTTTGTAAATCTTATTTTTATATAGTTGTTTCCATGTTTTCTCCTCCATTATAGACATTTTAGACTTGAGAGGGAAACCTGTCTCTTGACTTTCTTCATACTCTCAGTATTTAGCACAGTGTGTGGCCCATGGCAGGCACTTAATAAATGTTTACAATCATATAATCTTACATTCTCTTCTACTCTTACAATCCTTTGATTTCATTTTGCTATTTCTTGATATCTTGTAGAGTAAATGATTTCTCTGATTTATTTAGTCTTCTGGAATTCTATTTCTTGGGTACAACTTACTACTTCTTTTCTAAGCTACTTTTCCCTTCTAATGTTTTTCCTCTAGAACTATTATTTTTTTTTTTTAACTTCATCACGTCTAGTTATTCAGATAGTCTTTGTGGGAATCTATTTTTTCTTTGATTCATTCAAACAAGTTACTCATATCTTCATTTGGAGATGCTCTAGATTTACAACTACTTTTTATACTGTTTGATGCTATTATTTGGTTTACACATCCTTCCAGCTTTAGTTATTGAATTTGGGATTTGTCTTTACCTCTAATTACATTTTTGAGTGGGGGTGATCTGTTTTTTCTACCCTGACTCTTCTGGACTTTGTGCTAATATCCATGTCTTTGATTAAAGGACCAATTCAACTATATCCTCTTCTACCCTTCTTTGACTTTGAAGTGAAGATGCTCTTTTCATTATGAAATCTCTAATAATATTTTGCCTGCACCTAGACCTATGTCTGCAATTTTCCTCAAAACTTGACATTCCAACTTAAATATCCCCTCTCACAAAGATTTTGGATACTATTAAGGTTTCTTTAAGAAAAAAGAATAGAATCTTTGAAAGAAATAATTAATTGTTATGACTGGAGGTATTGTATGAGAGGTACTGAACAAAGATGAAAAGAAATTCTTTTCTGATGAGACTAAGGTAATTAATTACCACTGAAGAATGAGTTTGTGAAAGATTGCAAAAGTTAATTGTCATCGTTGTTGGAGTAGTGAAACTATTCAGAAGACTGACTTTTACAGTCATTCCATGGAGAAGACATCTTAAGAAACATTCCCATAATGTCATAATGAGAGAATTGAAATGTTGTATTGGTGTTCTGGTGTCCTAATATACTATAAAGGAGTCAATAAGTGTTACTTAGGGAAGAATAATCCTGGTAAATGTTCAACAACTGGCTCGCCAAAAGAAAAGTACACTTTAATCTGTAATTATTAACATTTTATACATCACTTTCTTAAGTCTGGAATTTATCAAAATAATGTCAAGCTCAGATATGTAGCATTTGCCAATTGACAAGGTGTTAAATGCTCACACTGAACATTTAATAATCTTCTCTCATTATCTGGTACAAGCTGGGTCCAGCACACCCTTGTAGAGGTCATGCTTTTAGCTTTGACAGCATATGCCTTGTATGAAATACTTACGAATTGGTATGGGTTGCTACTGTTAACAAGTTATGTAAATAGTAACACAAATGTTTTTTCTCAATATTGGAGTCTAAAAAAAATAGATGAGAGAATTTATATAAAAAGATTTGTCCAGTTTTTATCAAATGGGGGGGTTGCTGAGAAATAATTAGTTTATTAGTAACAATGATTTGGCATTTTCAGTAACTTAATGAACATATTCTTCTTTGTCTTTGAATTTATTGTGATAGAAATAATAAAGTACCAAGCCAAGTAGAAAGATGAGGAGCAGAGATTTGCTGTGTTTATTCCTGAGAGCACCTGAGAGGTGTTGTTCTCAGCTTGCAAATATACTTTTGTCCATGGGATTATTATTGGTGAATTTGCAAGCAGCCTGCTACACATTTCTTTCATCTTCCTTCTATCATATTGCAGTTATTTATGTCCATAGTGTTTTGTTTTTGTTTTTGTTTTTTTTTTTAGATTTTAAGCAACTTGAGAATAAGAGTCTGTTCTTTTTATCTTTGCATCTAACTCTCTCTTACTAAAGTGTTTCAGGAGAGAATGTGATGCAATATAACTATACTGACTTTAGAATTAATAGACTTGATTTCAAATATTACTTCAAATTTACTAGGTCTCTCCAAATAATAAATTTCCCAGAGTCCTCAATCTCCCTGTTTTACTTTCCTTGACAATAAATTAGAGATAATAGCTCTTTCACCACTACCTTATAGACAGTTTGTGAAAATTTTTTTTATAAAATGTTTTTAAAAATGTGAGTTATAATAGTATACAATAAATATTGTCTTATTTAATGAATGAATCAGCTAAAATCACTTCCTGATACAGGAAAGACTCTTTTCAGACTTAGAATGCTCATATCTAACTTACCTCTAGCAAGGAGCATGTGTGTGATACAGAATGAGAGTAACACTTCTCAAAAGCTTTCAGACATAAACACACCAAACTCACCTCCAAACCAGAAGTATTACAATAAAATGAAGTAATAGCAAAACACAAGAGCTAGAAATATACTTTCAAATGCGAAATCAAACTCTAAGGAAGGAAGACATTTCTGAGAGGCAAAGAAAAGCAGGATAGCTTAATAATAGATCAAGATTATAATAAAAACAGTGGTGGTCACAAGGGTAGCTTTGGCAAAGATAAATCATAACCTGAGTATTAGATTCAGGATTTCTGATTCCAAACCTTAGTTTTAAATTTTACTGTCTGTGTGATCTATGGCAAGTTCTCTAATCTCTGTTTTCTGATGTCTAAAATAAAGAGGTTTATTAAATCATAGATTTAGAGCTGGAAGGGACTTCATAAATTATTTGACCATATCCCTTAATTTTACAAATGAGAAAACTGAGGCTCACTACATGACTTGCCCAATGTCACAAAGCTGGCAGGTACCTTGCGGTAAGATTGGACTTCATATAATGTGGACAATAAGTATTAGCTTATAGCTGACTCCACACCACTGTGCTTTGTTGCTTCAGGTTTAAATGTGATGGCCAAGCTCTCTTACAGTTCTAAAATTTGTGGTCCTATGAATCACTCACCAGAGACAAATACATGTTCTCATATACTAAATAGTGATATCTCTTTTTAATTTATTCCAAATGTAACATGACTTTGGTATAATTAATAGATTAATATTCTTGTTTTAGATGCACACAGAGACTTCACTATTACTACCCTGTCTGATCAAGAGATAGGCAGAAGGTAAAAAGGTAGAGAACAAGTGTATAATATTATAGGGGGGAAAAGCACTTACTAAATATCTACAATGTCATACCTTGTATAATTGCCCTCAAGCAGATTATATAGTATGGGGGAAATAACATATATACTTAAGTATATACAAAATAAGAAAAACACTAAGATAAGGAGGTGAAAATGAGGAATAGCTCTAAATGAGCATTATCTTCCACAATGTACTTCCTCCCCAAATTCCTGCAAAAATATCTAGAAAACATTCTAAACCAATTTCTGGTTGGGAAATCTGAAGCAAAAGCACAGAGTCATTTGTCCATTCCAGGCCATCACTGGGAGACAAGAGAAGTCTGTGGACATTGAGGACAAGGTTTAACAAGGGGCAACCCAAAATATTCTAGACCAGGAAGATGTTGTACACAAGACAAGAAGATCCTAAAACCATGACAAATCACCTTAATAAGAACAGATACCAACTGACAACTTTGTCACCTACTACTCAATTCCAAGTCACCAATTGAATAAGGACAGAATGAAAAGAGGAACTTTCCTCAGAGTGGCATTCTAGATAAAAGAACATTCACAGGCCCTAGGCAGGACTTTGAGAGAGAAGTGAGTAAGGAGTAAGCAGCATTTGAATGGCTCAGCTCCTTAAGAGCAATTCAATTTCTCAGTTCAAATTCCCAGCATAGTCTGAGTACTGTAAAGGAATAACCAGGGAAAGGATCTCATACTAAAAGGATATAGCTATCAGTCTGAAACAGAAGAGTTTCCCAGCTGATTAATAATGGCTGATTCTGGCAAAAGTGTACTGTTGTATAGGCCCAAACCAAAATCAAAAACTTCATTATTTAAAATATTATTTAACTTTCAAAGGCTTTTTTTTTAATTTAAGTTCCAAATTTTCATCTTCCCTCCCTCCCACCTATTGTGAGAAGGCAAGCACTATAGAATCAATTATACCTGTGAAATCTTGCAAAACATGTTTCTATATTAACCATTTTGCAAAAAAGTAAGAATATTCAATCTGCACTCAGAGTTCATTAATTTTGGCTCAAATCTTTTAGAATTGACTTGGGTCATTGTAGTGACCAGAGTCAGTTGATCATCATTCCAATACTGTTGCTATTTTATATAGTGATCTCTTAGTTCTAACTTTATTTTGCAATATCCCCCTCATCATTTCTTATAGATTGTTGTTGTTTGTCCTTTGATCTCTAAGATGACCATGGCATCAGGGAGGTGATGTCATAATAACATGCAATTGAATTAGATTTAAGTGAGAGAGAACTGTGCAAAGTCACCTGCCTCATTTACACTCTGTCATATTCATATGCTACAACTTGTTGAGCCATTCCCTAATTAATGAACATTCACTCAATTTCCAATTCTTTGCTACCACAAAGAGCTGATATTTATAATTTTCAGCCTATAGGTACTTGTTCTTTTTCTGGGATCTTTTCAGATATATACATTGCATTTAAAAAAAACAACCTTTTTAATTTAATGTAATCAAAGTTGTCCATTTTGTCTTTCATAATGTTCTCTACTTTTTCTTTGGTTACAAATTCCTCTTTTCTCCAAAGATCTGATAGATAAATCGTCCCTTGTTTTCCTAACTTGTTTATAGTATCCTCCTTTATGCCCAAATCATGTACTCATTTGATATGGAGTGTGAGATATAGGTCTATGCCAAGTTTCTGACATTGTTTTCCAGTTTTCCCAGTAATTTTTGTCACATAGTGAATTCTTATTCCAAAAGCTAGAGTTTGGGGTTTTTTCAAATACTAGATTACTATAGACCTTGATTATTATGTCATGTGTATCTAATCTATTCCACTAATCCATCACTCTATTTCCTAGCCAATACCAAATGGTTTTGATGACTGCTGCTTTAAAATATAGCTTTAGGTTTGGTAGTACTAAACTATCATCCTTTGTACTTTTCCATTAATTCCCTTGATATTTTTTACCTTTTGTTCTTCCAAATGAATTTTGTTATTATATTTGTAGTTATATAAAATAATTTTTGGTATTTTGATTGGTATGGCACTAAACAAATAGATCATTTTAGGCAGAATTGTCATTTTAATTATATTAGCTCACTCTATCCATAAACAATGGATGTTTTTCCAATTGTTTAGATCTGACTTTATTTGTGTGAAAAGTGTTTTGTAATTGTATACATATAATTCTTGTGTTTGCCATGGCAAATATACTCCGAAGTATTTTATTTTGTCTACAGGAATTTTAAATGGAATTTCTCTTTTTATCTCTTGCTGATGAGATTTGTGAGAAATATATAGAAATGAAGATGATTTGTGTGGCTTTATTTTATATCCTGCAATTTTGCTAAAGCTATGAATTGTTTCCAGTAGGTTTTGGGGTGATTTCCTAGGATTCTCTAAGGATATCATCATATCATCTGCAAAGAATGATACATTTATTTCTTCATTGCCTATTCTAATTCCTTTAACTTTTTAAATTGCTAAAGCCAACATTCCTAGTATAATGTTGAATACATGGACATCCTTGTTTCAATCCAATCTTATTGGGAACATGTCTAACTTTTCTCCCTTACAAATAATTCTTCTTGTAGGTTTTAGATAGATAATGCTTATTGTTTTAAGGAAAGCTCCCTTTATCCCTATGATCTGTTTTTATTTTTTAATATAAATATATTTTAGGTAATATTTTTACTATCATAACTTTTTATTGACAGAACATATGCAAGGGTAATTATTTAAAACATTATCCCTTGCACTCACTTCTGTTCTGACTTTTCCCTTCCCTCCCTTCACCCCTTCCCCTAGATGGCAGGCAGTCTTATACATGTTAAATATGTTATAGTATATCTTAGACATAATATATGTGTGTCCATAACCATATAGTGCTCTTGTTGCACAAGAAGATTTGGATTCAGAAGGTAAAAATAATCTGGGAAGAAAAACAAAAATGCAAGTAGTCCACATTGATTTCCCAGTGTTCCTTCTCTGGGTGTAGCTGATTCTGTCCATCATTGATCAATTGTAACTGAATTAGATCTTCTCTTTGTTGAAGATATCCACTTCCATCAGAATACATCCTCATACATTATTGTTGTTGAAGTGTAAAATGATCTCCTGGTTCTGCTCATTTCACTCCTGGTTCTGCTCATTTCACTCAGCATCAGTTCATGTAAGTCTTTCCAAGCCTCTCTGTATTCATCCTGCTGGTCATTTCTTATAGAACAATAGTATTCCACAACACCCATATACCACAATTTACTCAACCATTCATTTTCCAGTTTCTAGCCACTACAAAAAGGGCTGTCACAAACATTTTGGCACAATCAGGTCCCTTTCCCTTCTTTAGTATCTCTTTGGGATATAAGCCCAGTAGTAGCACTGCTGGATGAAAGGGTATGTACAGTTTGATAACTTTGGGGGCATAATTCCAGATTGCTAGAAGTACATATGAGTCATTCAATTCCATTTTTTCAATTCTGATTTTTAACGAATTATTTTCTTCACTTACTTTTTAAATTTCTTTTTCTAATTGTCCAATTGAGTTTTTAAGTGAGTTGTTTTGTTCTATGGAATTTTTTTTCCATTTCGCCAGTTTATTTTTTAGAGAGCTATTTTCTTCTTCCAATTCACTAATTCTGTTTTTCAAGGATTTGATTTTTTTATCCACTCTATCTTTAAATGAGTGGGATGACATACTGCCAAGCTTCCCTTTCCTTTGCCCGTTTTTCTTCTAGCTCTCTTGTGAGACCTTTTTAATTTCTTCTATGAGAGTCTTGTGTGTTGAGGACCACATCATATCCCCCTTTGGGGATTCAACTGGAAACAGTTTGTTTTTAGTCTCCTCAGGATTTAAAGTTTGCTCTGTATCCATATAAAAGCTCTCTATTGTCAGAACACACTTTAATTTTTTGTTCATTTTGTCAAAAAAAGAATTAAAGAAAACAAACTAACAAAAAAAGCAAATGCAGTCTGCTTTTTGTTAGGGAGTGGTGGGGGGAAGGCTGGATGATATTACCAAGCTTCTTCTACAGACTGCAGGGGGCAGCAGTGAGGCACTAGCAGGACAGCAATGGCTGCACTGCATCTGTACTCTGAGACTCTGAGTATGCTGAGTCACTCCAGGTGGGTGTGGCCAGGTTCCAAGAGACCCTAGCTTTTCCTGCTTGTAATCTTTACCCCCTGTGTTTATAGCTTCTCTGCTGATCTACTGGCTTGCTGCAAGAGCAAAGTAGCCAACACTGTAGTAAAGCTCTCCCAGCAGAAATGGCTGAGATCACACCCCACCCCCCTCAAGTCTGCTCAGGGTGAGCTGCCTACTGTACTCTCATTGCCTGCTGTGCTCTCACTGTCTGCCTGCCTTCAGTCTGTGCCTGATCTAATCATCCTCACCTGAGAGCAAAAATAAACCTTTTCTGGTGAATTTCAAGGATATCTTCTGTTGGTAATGCATTCATGGCTTTTTTCAGTCAAGCCCTAATTACGAGGCCTTGTCATGAAATAAAGTATTCTGAAAGCAAAAAGGAGCTTAGATAGATGTGTGTGTCCTCTCCGCCATCTTGGCCGGAAGTTTCTCTATAGTGTTTTTAATAGGAATGGGTGCAAAATATTGTCAAAACCTTTTCTCTTATCTATTGAGATTATTACATGATTTCTGTTGGTTTTGTTATTGATATGATCAATTATGATAATAGTTTTCCTGATATTGAACCAGCCCTACATTCCTAGTATAAATCCCACTTGGTCATAAAGTATTATCCTGCTGATAAGTTGATATAATCTCTTTGCTAATATTTTATTTAAATTTTGCATCAATATTCATTAGGGAGATTGGGGAGGAGATTAAGGATGAGATGAGTATCAAGCAGAATAAACTCATTGGATGTAAAAAAAATTATTTATAATTCTTTTAAAGGTCTCAAAGAGTGAGGAAATCTGAGGGAATTCCCATAAGTTAGGGAAAGGAAGAGAAAGTTTTGATGTATAGGAGCATGTTTTCAGATGAAACTGGGAAGACTTGTATGAACTGATTCAGAGTGAAGTAAATAGAATCAGAAAAACAATTTATATAAAGACAAAAATATGATAAAGGAAAGTAACTTTGAAAAAATCAGGAATACCAATCAGCATAATAATCAACCATGATTTCAGAATACTAGATGTTAGGCTATTACTAAGTGCTAATGAGATAATGAGATATTAGGTTTTTACTAAGTGCTAAGTCGGTACTTAACAATTTTCTAGTTCCAGCCTTTTCTGGGAGATTGACTTGTGAATTCCTGGGGAAGAGCTTGCATGCTTAGGAGGAACAAGTTCATTGGTTGAAGTAATTCTTCCCATAAGCCCTTGCATTATCCCACTCCCATTCTCTGGGAGGATAAAAGAGGGCAGTTCTGGAGGAAAAGTCAGTCTCTGCTCTAGACCAGACATTGAGGCAGCTCTCTGCAGGAAGAGAAATCACTTCTCTGGACAAGAGTTAACAGCAACTGTCTGGAAACAACCATTTCTCTACAGGAAGAAGAATCTGTTGGAAAGATTTGAGTTGACACAGCAGATCTCCTCCCAGAGAGTGATTGGCAGCTTCTGGAGACAACAGCACATTACACTAATGATGAAATATACAACCTATTGCCTCATAAAGAGATGAGGGACTCAGGACACAGAATTAGAGTTTTTTTGTTTTTTTGGGTTTTTTTGGCAGGAGTGGAAGGTGAGTGGCGTATAGAAATATGGAGATTTATTTCACTTAATTATACATTATTTAACAAGGGGTTTTGTCTTTTACATTCTCAAACAATTTGGGGTGGAAGGGAAAGAAGGTAAATATTTTCTGATTAAAATATTTCTTTTTTTAAAGAAGTAACTTATACTGGAAGTTTTCAAAATCCATTAATATTAATATTCAAGAAGTAGATATCAATAACTTCATCCTAATGAAGCCCACAAAAGACAAAGATGTCCCTGAGATCATTAGATCATCAATATCCTTGAAGTCAGTGAATGTTCCAGTCTAGCCTACGATCCAGATATCCTAAGTGAACATGCTATATATATATATATAGATAGATAGATAGATAGATAGATAGATATAGATATAGATATAGATATAGATATAGATATATAGATATAGAGATAGATATAGAGATAGATAGATATAGATATAGATATAGATATAGATATAGATATAGATATAGATATAGATAATAGATATATTATGCTGCACATAAACCCTCAGAGGACAAATACTTCTGTTTAACTAGTTGACGGTCATTGTAGCCTTTTACATTTTATATTTGCTTTCAACTGTTTTTTACAATTTTCACCCCCCAAAAAAATTTCACTTTTTTAGTTAACATGCACAGTTGATTGTTCTTGACCCAAAAGCTTTCAGGATAAAATCTATATTGCCTCCTTTAAAAGCACTCATATAGAACCAAACTTTTAAAAATATTTTTTTATTTTTTAATTTAGATTCATTAATTGGAACATAAAACATTTTCCCCCACATTCTCTTTTTTACCAGAGCTTCCCAGTTCTTACTCCTTGTCCTCCACCCTCAACTTTGAGAAATGGCAGCTTGTCAGAGAGGGGTGAAGAAGGAGGCTTGGAAACAACAGAATGCAGAGACTTCAGTTTTGTGTGAAAGACCTGAAGTACTGACATACATTCAATCAATAGCATCTTCTAGCTTTCTTTCTCATCTACTGCTAGGAAATCACATCATAGAATCATAAGAAAGATCCTTAAGCTCTTGGCAGTTTCCCCTCCATGTTGTTTTTCAGACTTCTCCATCTCACACACCTTTAAAGCTTCACTTGTTGCTCAATTTAACTTTATTTCACTGTCACAAAAATGTTCCAGCAAGAGTATGCACAACATGATTTGCCATAATAAATTCTACCTCTCAATGACTCAACTTTCTAAGAATTTAAGTTGCAGACAAGTTACCTCGCTACATTGGTGAAAGGATATCTACTAATAGTTTCCTACCTACCACCGACAAAATTATATATGCAATCCTACTAGGAATAACTGTCTATCCCACTAACCTGACTTATTCCTAGAGAATCAGTTCTCAGATTTGAGGAAATAAATTGTTCAAGCTTTCTGAAACCTACATGCCTATTCTTCAGTGTTACAAACTGAAATTCAGAATTTAAGTATCATAACTTCATTTACTATTCACCAAAAAAAAGTATTAGTAATTTCCATTCCATAAATTTTATTGCCAAATTTAGAATGAATCACTCTTCATTCCCACATGCTACCAGTTTTAGTATAAAAGGAAGGAAATGTTGAAGTTGTGGTGTAACTTGGAATCTGTAGCAGTGAGGTTTAGAAAGAAACTTTAAATGTGACAAAATCCTTTGAACTAGAAACCATTGCTTTTTCTTAGGAAAACCTTAACGTTGCTTCCAAATGCCTGTAGGCTTTTCTTTTTACATTCACCTGCTTATTGAGATCTGCTGCTAGATATAGATATTGTTTGGTGCATTTAGTATATACCTTTTCTATGTCCATGATAGCTTTTGGTTCATCACGACAGGTTTAACAATTCCAATGTGTATCTAATGTATTTTATTTGCAAAAACGAAATTAGATAATCTGACAAATGGTATTATTTTTCATTGAAATGGTTTAAGATTTGATTCTTTAGAAACCACTGTATAAAGTTATTTACCAGTTTAACTGCAGGACCAAGAGAAGATATGAGGATAATATGTTCCACTGGAAGTTTTGTTTATTTTGAAGTGCTTCAGCTTATCTCTTTTTTGAGTGCTGCAAATCCAAACTGTCTTGCAGGCACGCAAGAAACGGAGGGGCCCAAAACAGCCTTGGAGGTTTTCCGAATAGCCCCTAATAAAATTAAACTCCTAAAGATAATTGATTCTCAAAATCTATTATCTGTTTTTTACTCCAAGATCAGAACATGGGTTAGGAAATCCTTGGTTTGTTTTAATAGATTCCTATTCTCTGAAAGATCATGTCTTATCCCCCCATGCACAGATCATAATTTGAAATTCTAACATGGCTGTAATCCTTCTTCATTTATTAGATTTGCTAAGGTTGTATGGATTGCTGCCTCTAGTTTGCTAAAGACTTACTGGTTTTTTCTTTTCCCACCCACCCCAACTCATTTGCAGTCTCTGGGATAGTTTAGCAAGCTACAAAGAGTTAAAACAGCTGTGCTGATATTCTCTTGGCTGCTCCAAGTTCCAGGTCCAAGCAATAAGCTTCTGATTGGCTGAGCTCCTGTCAGTAGTAATGGTATCAGATATCAAACTTGAGACTTTTCTAAAAACTTGTAAGCAATACTCTCTGGTCCCTGGTAGGCTGTGACATCAGCCAAGAAAGCCTATGATGATCATAGTAACATCTGAGTAGGAGGAGATTCCTGCTGTCTGAGTAAGTAGCTCTGCACAGCAAGGGGTGAGCAGTTAGTTTTCTGTTAGTAATCAGCGTTCATTGCATCCAAACTGGTTTGAGGCACTGGCTGCTGAGAAGCAAGTCCCCAGAAAAGCACAACAAAAATTGGATGAATTCTGATTTATTGGCTGTGGTCATTTTGCCTCCTGGTTGATATCAGGGTAGGGTTTCTGGCTCGGGACTGCTTGCTGAGAATCATCATGACACTCCTGGGGTCTGAGCATTCTTTGTTAATTCGGAGCAAGTTTAAATCAGGTAGGGATAATTTAGTATTCCTCCTTACACTTCCTTCTGCAAATCTCATTTGCTTTTCACTAAATGTATTTGAAATTCCAAACAATGCAAATATAACAGATTGCTAATACTGTCACAGTTCTCACCTCCCCAATATTCTGCAGCAAATTTATATTTAAATTGGGGGTGATTATATTGTTCCTATTTTCTTGCTTTTCGTTATCTCTGTATTTCACTTTTGATTGTAACCACCCCTATTAATTTTCACTTCTTTTCATACCTAGTAAATTGGGTCATATGTGAAGAAGCCGGTTCTGAACAGGAACAAATAAGGAATCTCCAGTTTATGTTTTTTGGTATATAAAGTTATAATTCCTGAGAAGACCAACTTGGTACTAGTGTATTAGAATCTAGAGATCAGTTAGGATACAACTAATTCAAATAAACGCATTTCCAAAACAGAAAAGTCATTTTGGGGAAGTAAAAATAGCAAATTTATTTAAAATGACATCACTGCAGAAAAAAGTTTCTCCACAATCATCTGATATTTATAAACTGAGAATCTATCCCAAATCTTCTATGTTAATGGAGAACATAGAAACTTCTGAACAAGCATTCTCTCTGAATGAAGGTGAGTGAAGGGACCTGAAAAGGGCCAACCCCTCCTCAACAGAAAGTCTTTATTCAAACGAATACAGATAAAATCCAGCGAGTGAATATTCATATACAAGTGTGAATATTTTTTTTCCTCAACTTAATTTTTTCACAAAATACTGGTATGATTCAATTGGCTATGCAATTCAATATCTGGGGAATTATTTTTTTTGTATGATGTTTTATTTAGTAATATACATATATATATATATATATATATATATATATATATATATATATATATTAACCAAAAGTTGTATTTAGAAAAACCATAGAGTTTTCTTATTTCTAACCATTAAGTTTTCCAGAATGCCTCTTTTAGTTTTTGTTCCTCTATTTTATTTTTTTATTGAGAGGTTGCTTAAAATGATGATAGGAGTGAGGTATTTACCAGAAGTGACTTGGGTGTCTTTAAGTAGACTTAAGCAGTTACAGCATGAATAATGTTATCAAAACTTCAGAATATAAATGAAAAACACAACTCCAAAGAGGTTCAGTGTGGCGTGTGTCTGTGTGTCTGTGGGTATGTGTGTTTCTATCTTTTGAGATCTTAACATTGCAGTTGAACAGGTCTTTTCTCTATTTGGTCAAATGTGACAAATAGTCTGTTATTCATTGAAAGGCATCCTAAAGAGCTTAAATTTCTGTTAAGAATTGTGAAACAATACTGCCACCTTTCTGAAGAAGGGAGGATGCAGCCTTGTTTTGAGAGCCCCTACATTCTTTTCAAATGAGCCATTGCTGTTTTTAAAACTAATTTTTGCCTGGTTTGCCTGTAAAAGGATTTTGTGATGTTCTTGATAGTAGACTTACAAAACATACTTGTCAAATAAATCTTTCCTTACCGTAAATTTAAAGGGGGGAGTGAGCACATTCAATTCTTCCACAATTCATATGTCCCATCTTGTTGAATTTATGGAGTCATCTTCTTTAGCTAGTATTATTTCCCACAATATCTCATAAATTTGAAGTTGATTATACTGATATCCATGGTAATGCTTTTCAGTCTCTGATCAAAGGGATATTTCATACCAAAGATCTTATTTGGCATATTCATTTCATATTTCATCTCCCATGGCAAATGGAATGGTTAGTTGAAAAGAAAAATATAAAAATAAAATCAGATATGAGTAAGTCAGAACTTCAAGTCTAGAAACATTCAGCTTGGCAATCAAGAGTTATAAAGAGACTAGTAATATGCTAAGAAAATGTCAGAAAAATAAGGCAAATTAGAAACATTTTAGAAAATATAATGTTAGCAGCTCTCGCGTCTTTGAATTGGGAATTCTATATTCTGAAAAGGACATCTTTCTACAAAAAGTCTATTTTAGCTTATGATTAACAAGTAAGTAGAGGAGCTTTTATCGATTTTTGGCTCTTAGAGATAATATTTAATCTTTTATGGCTACTCCAGTTTTGTTCCATAATTTCTCTTTGTTATTTGCAATAGAGACTGAAATTATTTTGTGGAAAATATTTCTTTTTAAAGAAGCTAAATTATATATATGTATATATATATAGCTGACATTTCATATATAAAATGTTGATCAATTAATATCCCTTTTAAAAAAACTCTAGTTATGGACAGATTACAAAACTAAGTGAATAATAAATGATGAAGATTAAACAGGGCATGTTGTATAGAATATGGTTAAATAATACTAAATGTGTGAATTTGGATAAATGACAACTTCCCTAGATCTCTGTTTCCTTATTTGTACAATGAGAGATGAATGAAATATTCTCTTATATCCCTCCTAGCTCTAATATTCTGATTTTGTGAAAATTATAGAAATTAATGGCACATAAATTAATTAATTTCATTTACAATAACTGTTAAATTATCATTCTATATAGCAGTTCATGTAAGGTAAGCAGTTTATGAAAATGGCTATAAGTAATATTAGTTACATATAAATTCCATTTTTATAGTTTCTCTCTTTTTGTTAATTTTATTGTCTCCACAATTAGCATCAATATTGGAAATTTCCTTTCACATCACATAGATTTAAATCCTAATCTCATACACAAACATATAATATGACAATTATATATGTTAAAATACAGAGATCCTTCCTAATAGTCCTGTCTCTTGCTACTGGAGCCTAAGTTGATGTTTCCCATAATATTTCTATAGGTCTCCCTAGCAGGAGTGGGAACAGTGGTTGAAAATTGAGTGGTATATCTAGCTGTTCTTTTGACAGTCTTGTATTTACAAGAGTTTTGAGCATCCTAAGGCCATAAAGCTGTACAATAGAGTATAGACCTGACTGAGAACAGTGGTGTGGTAAAAAAGAGAATGTAGTGCAGCCAAAATTATCATGTTCAGCAAAATTATCTATAATATTGAATGAGAAAAAATGGACATTTAATGAACTTGCAGATTTTCAGTACTTTCTATCCACCAAAATGGAACTTAATAGAAAAAAGAATAAAGTAAAAAAGGGTGTAGCAGAGAACAAAATAACAATTTACAAAGAAATAAAGAAAAGATGGACACTCATGAATATAATTGGAAAAATGGAGACAGATTTTAGTTGTGCACAAGCAGGAAAAGTAATGGGGAAGAAGAGATACCAAGATATTAAAGGAGCTAGCTAAGAATATCTCTTCTTGACCAGGATTGAGTTATAGCTGTAATCAAGAAGCACTTGATGTGGTTGACTTCCTTTGCCCTCAGAACTCTCATAAAAAGGTCCCCCACAGTTTAAGACGTGCAATTCATAGCATGTTTGCTCAGGGAACCAGTGACCTCCTTTTTGAGAGGAATAAAAGCTCATTCCCTTTCATTCCCTCACCAATCTAACTACCCTTGAAAAGGCAGCTTATTGGGGACAGCTAAATATTGCAATGGATAGAGCACCATTACAAAAGTCAGGAGGACCTGAATTAAAATGTGGACTCAGACTCTTGCCAAAAAAAAAAATTTAATTGAGACAAATGTAGCTTATTGTTTTAATAACTTTGGATAACTTGCTAATTATATTATTTTGGATCTTATGTTTTTGTTACTTTAGGTTTTTGTCTTTGTTTCTATTGTTTTGTGGGCTCTATGATCTCACAGGTATAGGAAATTCCTGCCAAGAAAATTTTATTTGTACAAAAAGGAACTTGACTTCACAAACCAGATTCTACTCTTCAATATGTAATTTTAAAGAGTTTGCCTGGATCACTGAGAAGTTAAGTGACTTGTTCAGTTGTATTTGTGATTTCATTTGAGGTTTCATTTGGGATTTTATTTAGCAAAGATACTAGTTTGCCATTTTCTTCTTCAGCTCATTTTACAAATGAGGAAATTGAGGCAAATAGGATTAAGTGACTTATCCACAGTCACACAGCTAATAAGAGTCTGAAGTCAAATTTGAACACAAGAAGATGAGTCTTCCTGACTCCAGACTTGGCACTGTATCTCTTCCAACCCTAGCTGCCCTGCTGGAAGAAAGCTTGAATGTTTTAGTTTCTGAAAGAAATCCTCTTTGAAAAAACAAAATCTTTCTGTATGTGTGTGTGTATGTGTGTGTGTGTGTGTGTATGTGTGTGTGTATATATTGTGTAATGGTAGCCATCTCTAGGGAACATGAGTGGGAAGGAGGAGAGGAAGAGGAAGGAAAAAAGTAAAAAAAAGTTACATGATAATTTGATTATATATTTAAAAGGAATAACTACATTCATTTCCTTTTTGTTTGTTTTTTTCTCTCGTTCTTTTGTTCTGATTTTTCTCTCCTAATATGATTCACAAAGAAGTGCATATTTTAAAAGTTAGCATACGTGTATAACCAGAAAAAAAGCAATTAATAAAGAAAAATAAATAAATAAAAGAATTTGTTGTATATGATTGATTTAAAGTTTCACATACAATCATCTTTTTTTCTATTTTTCTATTTCATGGAAATGCTTATTTTATTTCTTAAGTTCAGAATAAAATAAATAAAAATTTAAAAAGAAAACAAATCTTCCTCTCTTCATAAAATATTATAAAATGCCTTTCACTCCATGAGTGACATTGTTTTGTTTTGTTTTGTCCAGAATATGATTTTTTTCTGTGTGGCAACCACCCAAAGGACTGCTGGAATGATACCAATCAGCAACTCCTTTTTTTAACTCGGAAAATTGCTTGGGGGACACTAATCAAAACATAAGTGACATATCAAGTTATTTCTTGTATTATCGAAGATAAAGAATTAAATTTCAGGATTACTCTGAACACTAGAAGTGAAATGGAGAAGAGAAAAGAGGGACAAGAAATAGATGGGTAGGTAAAAGCACAGAAAAGAGAAGCTGAGAGCAAAGAAGACCAACTTCACCTGACAAATGTTCAAATGTCATGGAAATATGACACTATAGGCAAGTAATGGATGGAGCCTAAATAAAAAAGGAATATCTTTGGTGTCAATTCAATGGCAAAGTGTGCATTTTAAAAACAAAACTAAAAGGGCTGACAAGACAATTTTCTAAATTCATGAAGATGTCTCATAAATGGAAGGTACTGACAATATGAGTTAGTGGAAAAAGAATTGTCCTAGATACAAAACAAAAAACATTAGCCAACAAATTTTTCTACATAAATATATTTTAATTTTAAAATTTTTGCATTGCCAAAAACTATCCTATTCCTTCAATGCTTTTAGGAATTTGAAAATTTTTGGAAATGGAAAAAAATTTAAATAAAATATATCTTATATATATATATTATATAATACATATTTTAAAATATGCATTTTATTTTAATAATATAATATATCTATATATATATAAAATGCTTTTTAAAGCCATTTTACACATATACATACATATATGGTATACCCACATACATATAAATTGATAAATAGGACATATGTACATTTGTAGATAGATTCTGTTAGTAATGATAGACAATTTGCTTTTGTTTTTGTTACTTTTTTTTCCTGGAACTATGATTTCTTTGACATAGGGAAATCCTGAAAAAGATATTTTCTTCCAATGCAGATAGGTACCTGTTTGCAACTTACATTTATACTTATAAGAATTTTGATTGAGGACAGTGATAAATCAAATGACTTACCCAGTATCATACAACTTCATTGACAAAGATGGAATTAAAATCTTACTCTGAGACTTGTATCACTTGAGCATCACAACTCTGTGTAATCAAAGTGCTATAGCTATTGTCATGGCCATTTTAATGATGAAGAAACTGAGGCTCAGGGAAGTTTTTATGACTTGTAAACCTACAGTCTATCCACTAAGCTATAATTCCTCTAACTCAGAACCATTGAAAACCACCATAGCTATCATAGAATTAGAATCATAGATTGTCAGAGCTGCAAAGAACATGCAACTAATATTAGAGAGGCTAATAAATGATAGAATTGGGACCCAAATTACTAATTCCCAGCTCTGTCCAATCCAAATAACTACTTGACTCATGGAAGATAGAATGAATCTACAGACTATCATGAATCTAAAAGACTGTTGGTACTGTATATGTAGGGAATATATGCTACAACTTTTAACTAGGATTCTGTGAAATGTTGGCAATAGAAAGACTTTGTGGCTTTAGCCTATGATTATATGATCCATTTATCACTGGAAAAACTATTAATCTCATCATATAGGAACATCAGAAATGCACATTGTAGAGCATAGAACAGGTGAAGAATTATTTTTTTCAGCTAAATAGAGGCTTTACAATCTAATGATTTTAATCTACAGAGAAAACAAAAACCTTATTAAACTTATTGTGTTGATTCAAGATTTAATTTCATAAAAGCAAAGCTACCTTAATTGTATCTAGTTTAGCTACACAAGTGCCCATTATATGTGCCCGATTGCACTTTAATTTGCTCTCCAATTACTATAGCTCTTCCTACCTTGTATTTATTTTTAATTTTTCCTTTCTTCTCTCCCTTCCTCTTCCCTACTTTTCCTTTTTTTCTCATCTTACCTTCTTTCTTCTCTCCTTCCTTTTCTTTTCCTCTTCTCTCCACTTCTTTTTTCCCCCTCCACTTTCACTGTGACCTTTGTGATAACATTGCCATTTTTCAGTTTTTTCCAGTAGAAGAAAAGCAATAGGAGTAAGCTGATATTCCCTGAACTTCCTATCCAATGTCTATAAGTGTAAGAATCTTTCTAGTCTACTTTGTGAAAATATTTGTAATGAAATACTGAAGTTTTCTTGATTTTATTGTGGTTGCTTCTGAAGTATCTTTGACTTATTTGAGTCAATCAAGAGATTTTAATTTAAAAAAATCATTGGTTAAGTATCTACATTTGTTAAATCAGTATAGATGTTGGAGATTCAAGGACAAAAAGAAAGGAAGAAAGGAAAGGAGGAAGGAAGGGAGGGAGGAAGGAAGAGAAGGAGGGAGAAAGGGAGGAAGAGAAAAAGAAGGGAGGGAGGGAGGAAGAAAGGAAGAAAAGAAAGGGAAGGAGAGAGAAAGGAAAGAAGGAAGAAAGAAAAAAAGGAAGGGAGGGAGGGAGGGAAAGAGGAAGAAAGAAAAGAAGTAAAGGAGGGAGAAAAAAAGAAGGAAAGGAAGAAGAGAGGGAGGAAGGAAAAAAGGGAGGGAGAGAGAGTTCAATTCCATTTGTGGCCACCACTAGTGATCCACTGTGGGTATTAATTAAACAATTTGTTCTTCTCAGATTCCTCAAGGCAGTTGTTTTGCCACTTAATCATGACCTTTACTCTCTATATGGGTTAATATAGGTTCTCATATAAGTCTAAAACTATGTGTGAGTGATCTATTAGACATATATTTCTTGGTCTTGGGTTCCTTTCTCTAACTCCCTAGAGAGCTATCTTGATTCAGGTCCTCTTCCATTTGGCTCTCTAAGAAATTCCTGTCTCTTCTATCTCTCTCACCAAAACTTAAGTCTATTCCCTGAATTATAATTTGTATAATTAGAAAATCTTTGACCCACAGTAAATTGAACTTAAATTTTAATTTTGTCTGACCAGGTTAGAAAGTACTAAGGGATAATATTCCTCTTTATACCCTTAGTTCACCAATACATTCTATGACATTAAATATATTTTAAAATGTCAACTTAGTCCATCAGTCTGTTTCTCCCCTTCTTTCTCATCTATTTCCTTTGTCCTTCCTTTGCTAACTCTCATACTCTTTCTCTTATTTGGATAGAATATAAAACTAAAGTGTATTTTTGTATTATTTTCTCCATCTTTCTATTTTCGTTTGCTGTTTGATTTTTATCTTTCTGTGAATTTTTCTCTTGTTTCATCGATATTTAGAGTTTTGTGTTTCTGTCTTTCTTCACAGTCTTTAATCTTAATGTAAAACTAAAGTAAGCATTGCTATTATTTGTTAGATTTATTGAATAAATGTATTTGTCTTCAGTTTCTAAAGTGGAGAAGTTTTTCTATTGTATACTCTCTCTGAAATCAAGCAAATATAAACAAAAAATTCTCCTTAATTTAAGGTTTTTGGTTTTTTTAGTGACATGGTCTTTATTTTATAATTTTGTTTCCAATTCCTTGCTACCCTAAAAAAAGTACCACTTTGAATAAATTATTGCTTATGGAACTTTTTTTCTTTCTCATTTTGACTGCCTTGATAAAAATATGTCTACCAATAGTATTTGTGAGTCAAAGAATATCTTTTAATAAATTTATATTAATTCATTCCTTATGAAATCTCTTTATGTATATGTATGTTATATATATATATATGTAATATAAAATAAAGTATATGTATGTATATATACACACACACATATATATAATAATTATCTGAGATATTTGACAAAAAGAGTTTTTAAAAACAAGAAAGGATCCTTTCTTATCTCTGTTGCATTTTATTCTTGTAAAAGTTTTAAATTTTCATTTATTATTATTTCAAAATCAGTTGATGTTTTCTGATCTTCTCTTTCCTTATTTTGTTCAGAATTTCCCAATTAGAAGAGAAAAAGGCCATTCACTACTTTGGATAGAGGATGGATTCATTAGAAAATAATGGAAATAACAATTTTACAACAGAAATAATTTTGTTACATGAAATTAAAAAAAAAGTTGCATAGACAAAATAAAAGCATCTAGAATAAGAGGAGGGAAAGTTGATTGGAAAAAGAAATTTTGTTAATAAATATTCCTGATAAATGATGGTCCAGATATTAGAAAATTAAGAGAAATATAAAAGACCAAGAAAAAAGTGATCAAAGTACATTTTTTAAAAACCTGTTTAAGCAATAGCTTATAAATATAGTGTGATTAATACTCTATTTAGTATTGTCTAAATTATGATTATTTCTTTTTTATATTTCTTTTGCTTGACAATATTCACAAACTGAATATTCTATAAATTTTTCTGTAAAAATGTCTCTAATGCCCTTTTTTGTTGAAAGCTCATACTCTTTCATTAACAATTAGCTTCAATATAGTAGGATGCATTATTTCAAATGGAACTCCACATTTTTAGAGCTTCTGATTTTGAATATGGCATTCCATTGTCTTCTTTGGCTTTTTGTGAATGTTCAAAAATTTTACATAATCTAGGTTGTCATTACTTAATTTTTGAATGTTTTTCTCATAGATGCTAGAAATTATATTTGTTTGATATATTTGATAGTAAATATTACCAAAGTTTCAGGAAATTAAGTTTCAAGGATGTGATCCCTGTCTACCCCCCAAATCTGCTGGTGATCTGGTGGTGACTTTTTGTAACTTGGTGTTCAGATTTTTTTGAGGTATCATGCTCTTCTGAAAGATAAATTATCCTTATCTCTTTTTCTCTTTCAGCTATATTTGTTTTATTTTTTATTGTGAATTGAGCAACTATCAAATACAATCTTACCAATATACAAAAAAGAGTTAATATGAAATCACAAAAATTATGTAAATTGTATGTTTTATTAAATATTTAAACTAAATTTCTATTGATATCTTCTTTTATCATAGTTTTCCCACGTATAAAGGAGGTGACCTTTTCCCTCTTCCAGAAAGCCATCTCATATGACAAATAGCAATTTTAGAGAAGAAAAAAGTCAGCACAACTAATTAATACATTGAAGTACTCTGAAAATATGTGTAACACCTGTGGTCCTCCATCTGATGTCTTTATTCAAATCCTACTTGAATCTTTACAGATTTGTTAGACTTGCTTTTTAATTTTTTTCTGTGTAGTTGTTCTTTCCATTTACATTGTTGCAGTTACTGAGTATATTGTTTTTGTTGGCTCCACTTAATTATCTCTATATCATTTTTTCCCCCTGAGTCTGGGGTTAAGTGACTTGCCCAGGGTCACACAGCTAGCAAGTGTTAAGTGTCTGAGAGCAGATTTGAACTCGCGTCCTCCTGAATTTAAGGGGGGTGCTCTATCCACTGCGCCACCTAGCTGCCCCCTATATCATTTTTAATAGCTCTTTCCAAATGCTTTATATGTGTCCCAGAAATGTTGTTAGATTGCTTCATCATTATAATTTTTCTTTTAAATAATTGCTAATTATTTTTGTGATGTGTTCTTTAACCTACTCATTATTTAGGATCTCATTGTTAAGTCTCTGTTTGAATCCATATATTTTGTTTGGGATCCTGGAGCCAATTACTTTTTATTGTGTTATGATCTAAAAAGGATATATTAACTATTTCTGTTGTTTTACATTTGTTTGCAATATCTCCTTCTCTTTCTACATGGTCAATTTATGTAAACATTCCACATAGGGTTTTTTATGGCATTTGGAAGATGCCATAGGTCTTGCAACTCTCCAGCAATTTATTCACTTGCATCGTTGTCCTTTTGTTTATCTTTCTGTTAGACTTGTCTAAAACTGAGAAGGAAAATTATAGTTTTTGTCACAAATGGGTTACTATATCTTCTTGTAGATCAGTTTATATTTCCTTTGTGATTTTGGATACTAAGGCATCTAGAATATATACATTTATGTTTGTTTTTGCTTTGTCAGAAATATGACAACTCCTGTATTTATTATAGTACCTTGATAATTAGTAATTTTTTAATCTTTATGTTTTTGTTTTTAAATGTGTTTCTCATAAACCAGATAGTAGAATTTTATTTTCCTATCTAATATTACTCTTATTAATTTTTTGAATTAAAGTTCACAAACCAGTTACAATTATGAAATTTAGTTTATATTTTCCTCAATTTGTCTTTAATAGAGTTTTCAAGTTATAATTTCCAGCATCATTTCCTGCTATAAGCACAGTACTTTGTTTCTTTAATTATTTTACCTTAGTATTTTTAAGGTGACCCTGCTACTACTGGCTCTTTTCTTCCTCAAGTCAATTCCCTCCTCTCTTTTGTTGCTGCTTTCCCTTTGGAATCTTGCTTATTTATTAACCTTTGTTTCTCTTTTGTTTTTAACTGGCTATATAATTCTTCCTTTTCCTTCCCTATTAGTTAATTAATTAAAATCTCCCTTTTTATTTTCTTCAACTAACATTGTTTACTTTTTTTTTTTCATTTTTTCTTTTTTTGAGCATAGGATTAGGCTTTAAGTGACTTTTGGATAGTCAGAACTATTTGCAAATAGATGTTGTGTTCTTTCCCACGGATTTAATGGAGTGCTACACAGTCTTCCCTGCAATTCTCCACATAGTACCCTGCTCAGCTACCTCTATTCCTTGTTTCTCTGTAGTTCAGAAAACTTCCAGGTTGCTGTTAGGGGATTGCAGCCCTGGCACTCTTTTGCTCTTGAAAATTTGTTACCTCCGTTGAGTTCTTGGATCTGTTAGTGTGACTTTTGCTGCTAGTAGTTAAGTAGGGGAGCACTGCTTGAATGAGCTCAGTCAGAGTCAATGAGAATCAGTTTGTGGTATTTTTTTAATTAACTTTCTCTTTTTTTAAATTTTGAGGCTCTCAAACCCATTAACACAATTGAAGTTGCTTTATCTGTGAAAAATTTCTGTTTTCAAGAGGTTTGAGAATTTGTGGGATTAGAGAAAATGTCTAGTCCTCCATCTTATTCATTAAGTTTTCTAATAAGGCAACTGTGTAGTACAGTGGGTAGAGTACTAGACCTGGTTGGAATCAGAAAGAATAGTCAAGAAAGTATTTATTAGCTGTGTAACTCTTGGTAAGTCACAACCTTCATAACCTTAGCCTCATCTGAAAAATGAGAATAATAATGGTGCCAATGGTTATTATGAAAATAAAATGAGATAATATTTGAAAAGTACTTTCTATATGAAAATAATAGTTAATTGCAGTTATATGGGGTTTATGGTTTACAAAATTGCGGCTTGCACAGATAAGTGCCTGAGGTAAGATTTGAATTCCTTCTTGACTCAATGTCCAATATCCCTTTCATCATGCTCATTTGCTGAGGGAGATGACTAATCCCAGCTGAACTTTCAAAATCCATTCCTTCAGAGATATGCTGCCTGTGCTTTTGTCACCTCCCCATCCCCAGTTGCCTACCCTTTCCTGTCAGTGGCTGTGCACAAGCAAAGTCTGCTGCTTCTTGTTTTTGAGTTGAGGTGGTTCAGGCTGAATAATTGCCAAAAAAAAAAAAAAAAAAAAAAAAAGACCATGGAAAGACCTTTATCTACTCAAATCCCAGAATCAGACTTGCAGATACAATCGTGTTTTGTTATTTGTTCTCATTTTGTCTGTGAGAAGATCTGATTGTTTTTTGTTGTATGTTTTTGTTTTTGTTTTTTTGAGGGGGGATGCTTACTGGAAATTCACAATATTTTAGCTTGCCAATCTTATTTCATCTTTTTGTTCAGTTGCAATTTCACCCAGAGTAGTTTTTCTATTTTCTTATGGATTCAGGTTTACATAAAAATTAGAATAATCAGCATTTGCTAAGCACCTTAAGATTTGTAAAGCACTTTATATATACTATCTTATTTGATCCTCACAACAATTCTATGAGATGGGACTATAATCCTCATTATACAGATGACATTCTGAAACTGAGAGAGGTTAAATGATTTATTCTGAGTCACACAACTAATAAGTATATAAGGTAGGATTAAGCCTCAGCTCTTCCTGACTCTTAATTCTAGCCTTCTGTCTTCTGTGCTATCTAATTTACCTTATATAACTGATGAATATGTTCTTTTTATGAGGTTTTTGGCTTGTAGAGATGTGAGAAAAATAACTATTCTGCTATTTTGAGAATCACAATGCTTCTCTGCTCCTTAATTTGAGGAATTCATTTTTTCATTTGTAAAATCAGAGGAGTTTGAACTAAAATATCTTCAAATTCTCCACTAGCTCTAAATCGTATAATTTGAGTAAGCAAAAATATCACAAAAAAAGTCAGAATATCTATTTTCTAATTATGGGTGTAGCACTTCATGTTGTCATACACCCTCACATTTGGGGCTCTAAAAATAGATACCAAAAGTTCAAGGTACTCTCTGGGTCTGTATCCACTTAAAACTTATTAAAAGCTTATTAAATTACTCAATATTTTTATAGTCAGCCAGAAGACGAAATTAGTTCAAAGTTTAATGAAATAACATGGTAAGAAAAGTATCAATAGTACATTCTCCCATCTCAAAACCTAGGGCACACTTTCTTACAAATTCATACAATATCACAGAGAGAGTAGATACAGATAGAAATTACACTTGACCATATACACAAGGAGAACATGTCTTTTGGGAACATGTATGGGGTGGCAAGAATATATTTTCAATGATCCAGGACTACTGATGTTTTAGGGGCATTATTATACTGCTTTCACTTAGCCATTTCCTCTGGCTGTGAAAAATCTTCTTAAGGTGGCAATTGGTCATTATTTCACTGGTCTAATAGTGGTTGCTGGGCATCACCTTTCTGATCTGAGATGGAACCTGGAAGCTGGTGGCTATGGTACATGTTATTTCTATTACCAGTTTCTGGACTTTTCAGGTCTTTTCATATCCAATCAATTTGCCAAATCTTATAATGTCTACCCTCTATAACATCTCTCAAATTCATCTTCTTCTCTGCCTCCACATTTAGCTTCATAGTGCTCTACATTGCAAAAGTCTCTTAATTGGTTTTCTTGCCTCTTACTTCTCCCTACTCAAATGTACTTCCACACAGCAGCCAGTGATTCTTCTTGAGCACAAGTCCACCTCCTAGATTCCCTAGCATTCTTCCATACTTAGATTAAGTTCCAGTTTCTATAGAAATGGGTCCTCCTAACCTCTACTTCCCTATATATATCATTATCTTTTCATGTAGATATAAAGAGATAGATGTGTTATATGTATATATAATATCTATGTTTTATATTTATGTATATAGATGTGATATGTATGTATGTATGTATATATATACATATATATATAATCTATCTATCAATTATTTGCATGTTGTCTCCCTCATTAGAATGTTAGCTGCTTGTATCTCTAGGGTCTGAATCCCAAAGAGATCATAAAAAAGGGAAAGGGACTCATGTGTACAAAAATGTTTGTAGCAGCTATTTTTATAGTGGTAAGGAACTGGAAACTGAGCATCAGTTGGGAATGGCTGAATCAGTTATGGGATATGTATGTTATGGAATATTATTGTTCTATAAAAACATTGTTCTATAAGAAATGATCAGCAGGAAGATTTAAGAAAGACTTGGAGAGACTTATGTGAATTGCTGCTAAATGAAATGAGTAGAACCAAGAGAACATTATGTGATGATCAACTCTGACGAACATGGTTCTTTTCAACAATGAGGTGATTCAGGCCAATAACAATAGATTTGTGATGGAGAGAGCCTTCTGCATTCACAAAGAATTACACTCAATTTTGCTGAATATTATTCTTGATTGTAATAGTAGATTTTTGGCTTTATGAAATATTAAATTTCATGATCTCTGCTCCTTTATTATGGTAATTTATACATCTTTATTCTAGTTTCTGAATATTTTCTTTCTGGCTGCTTGCAGTATTTTTCCTTAACCTAGAAGTTCTGGATTTGGGTTATAATGTTCCTAGAAATCTTTATTTTGGAATTTCTTTTAGGAGATAATCAGTGGATTCTTTCAATTTTTACTTTTGCATCTGGTTCTAAGATATCTGAGCAGTTTTCTTTTGTGATTTCTTAAAATGTGATGTCTAAAATATTTTTTCTGTTGGTTTCCTGTTAGTGCAATAATTCTTAAATTATTTCTCGTCAATCTGTTTTCTCCTTTTCCTGTGAGAGATTTTATATTTTCTCATTAAATACACTTCTATCTATATATTAACTACATATATATCACTTCATATAAAGTTTATTTATTTTACAAATTTTATGGAATAGAAACATTTTAATGAAATAATATAACAGAATATGCCTAACATAATATAATAATTATACATAAGCTTTATTTTGGTGTTTAAACTTTTTATTTGAACAAAGGTTTGTAGTATTTAATTCAAAACTAAATAATTGCAGTCTTAAAAATAAATATACTTATACTGCAATTGCAAATATCATTTCAATTTTAATATGTGTATCCATATAAATATCTTTATACATATATACACTTGTGCGTATACATGTGTATGTATATATTCATTCATATGTGTATATATACACATACACACATATATACATATACACATGTGCATATGTATGTATGCATATATAAACTTTTTTTCATATGTAAACTTTTATAAGGAAAGAATCTTCAGTTGTGAATTATAGAGTTCAAGGCAGAAATTGGTCTTGATGCTGCAATGAAAGGTAACATAAAGTTTATTTCTACCAAAAAAAAATTTGTGAGGGCTTGTGATGGTTTAAAGATGGTTTGTAATTAACAAGCACAAGCACAGTGATTATGGATTTCAGATGGTCTGATATTTGTGTTGTAATAATATAAGCATTTATAACATTTTGTTCTTGATCACCGTGATATACTAATGATATATGATTATAGTTTAAGATGGCTATTCTAGTGCAGTGTGAAGAACACAAATGAAGGAATATGTGTGTGTTTAACCATCTATTTGGAATCTGTTTAAGTTGTAGTCTCAAAATTTTATGGCAGCTTGGAAATAATTTTGATAGTAAGTTGAAAAATAGCATGAACACAAAGTGCTTAGTTAGAAGTGTTAGAAATTCAGCCAAAGAATAATTAATTATGGCCAAATATGGATGCAATAATAATTTAACATTAAGAAAACAATCAACATGATTAATCATATTAAAAGCCTAAGCATTTCAAAACATATGATCATCTGAAAAAATGGAGGGAAATCATTTGACAAAGAACAACACCCATTTATGCTGTGTCTTATAAAATATGGTCAAGGAAAGACATTTTTTTATATCATTAATCAACTAACTAAAACAAAAAATCAAAGAAGAAATATTATTTATTAGAAATGTGATAGCAGATAAATAGACATCCTACTGTTCTTACAATTATCTGTTACAGTTTTGAAGATGCTAATAACAGCAATAATACAAAAGAAAGAAATTAATGGCTCAAAAATAGGTAAAGAGGAGACAAAAGTATGTAATCATCAGTTATAGTCATGTTACTTTTCAATTCCCTATTATCCATTTTTGTTTCATCTTTATACTCTGCTAGATCATTCTTATTAGCAGAGAAAATATGTAAACAATAATAGATGATATGAAGAAAGAAGAACTAACAGTTAAATAGTTCTTTTTTTTCATATCATCTATTATTGTCACAGTATGTATCCTTAGTAATGGTCCTATTTTTATTCAATTCTTCTTTTCTCCTTCAACATAGTTATTAAAAGCCGTATTTTCTTGGCTTTAGCAGTTTCATAAACCTCAACTTAGCCTGAGTTTTAGCTTTCTTCTGCTGAATTTGAAAAACATTTTTAAGTGCTTTCTTTGTGTCAAGAATTATGCTCAGTGTTGAAGGCTCAAAGACAAAAACAAAATTGTTCCTGGCTTCAAGAAATTTATATTATCTTATAGGTACATTTTTATCTTCATCTTCCTTTATATACTTTTCCTCTATGTACCCTTTAAGCATTTGTTATTCAAATCTAAACCAGTTAATATGTAAGTGTATTGGTTTCTTTAGGTAACTCCCCATTTTCCTCCTCAATCAACTTTTTCTTTTTTCTTTAGAAATTAATTCTTAGATCATGAAATCATATGTTTCTTTTCTCTGAACTGTTTGAAACACTTTCTCTCAAATTTTAAGATGCATACCTGACTTTGTTCAGCTTTTCTCTTTTATTTTCCAAATTCTAAGACTTTCTTCCAATGTTCACATCATTTCTCCTTTAGTAGTTAATTCTTCCTTCTCAGTTAAAATCAGGTCTAAAATATTAGTCTCTTCTGTATTTTCTTATCTTTAATTACTAAAGAAAGCCAATTTATTATTAGCTGCTCTGCTATTGAAGATATGACTCCAAATCTAGCACTTTTTTTTATCACTATGTCACATTCAAGGTCCAACTTCTTCACTTTACAAATAAGAAAATTGAAGCCTGGACTTGTTAGAGACCTGACCAAAATCACAAAATTTATTAATATCAGATCTAAAGTTTGGAACGAAGTCTCTTAGCTCCCAAGCAAGAGCTCTTTCTCCTGTGTCATATTCCAACAGAAAACTTGCTCATGCTAGTGGTGTAGTGGTGAACAAAGTTACCTTATAAGAAGATGACTTAGATTTGACTCACTGCCAATGCCATATCTGAGAAACATTCTGGCATAATGGAATAAGCACTGGCTCTAGAATCAGAGGACCTTTTTTGATGACGACTTTGGTCCTAACTCCCTGTGTGGCCTCATTCATTTCATTTTGTTTCTTTTTCCCTTAATTACCTCCTGTATAAAATGAGAAGAGTGATATTTGTACATTCAGAATGACATTCTAATGCCTAACCTGTTTTACATTTAGCAAAGTCCTTTGTGGAGGACAATTTACATAGCAAATTATTTTTTTTCAAGTTCCCTGTATCCTAGCAATGTGACATTTTCAAACAGTAGCACAAAAATCTTTAAATAGAAAAATAGTTGTTTCCACCCTATTGTGACTCACTGACAGCCACAGGGATTCTTCTAAAATTTTCCTAAAAATGTAATTTTTGAGCTGGACCCAAATAGAATATTTCAGTCAAAGAGACACATTTTCCACTGTCTAAAATGAATAAACATTGGATTGGGACAGAATGTGTTTTGTGACCTTCAGAAAAGCATTGACTTTTGACAAAATTTTGATGATACCTTTTTATGATATATTCAGAACTTAAGATCATTCTGGAGTCCTATCATAGGCGAGATTCATGTCATTCCAGGAAAGCAAATTGGTAATTGGGGGGGGGGGGAGAAAAGGAACTTTCTTTAAATGTTATGTCAATCACTGGGTCAGTTGTGTCAAAGCCAAGATCTTAGGCTCTGAGATCAATTGAGCTATGTCTATTAATAGGGGGAATAACACATTTGGTCAAAAAATATCTTTTCCTGATTTATTTGTTTACATCAGAGATATTAAAACTAGGGCTGTCTGCCATACTATATATGTGGAGGGATCAGATTAAAATAGAATTGACTAAGATTTAATAAAATAAATAAAAATACAGTTAAGCAGAAACTTTTTTTCTTTTTTTAAAAAAAAGAGCTCAGGTGAACTCTGACTTTTAAAAATATAGGCAGCCAATCAAGGAAGCTACCAACGCAAAAGACTCCATGTTAGGCCCTGAATATTAAGAAATAAAATGTTTTCTTTATAATTCTGTGAAATAAATATTGAGACTATTACCATTCTATTTCCAATAACAAAGAAACTGAAGCTCAGAGAATTTAAGCGACTTGCCTACAGTTAATAAATCCAGTTAATAAACATTAAAATTCAAACTCAACTTTCTTGGTTCCTGTGTTTGTGTCCTTGAAGTTTGTGTCTCCTATTCCCAGAGGGGGGGGGGGGGGAAAAGATGAGGTAGATGGTCTGTGGGCCCTCTGTCTAAGCAAAGTGGTCTGTAGAACAAAAGGATTTTAAAACTTTTCTTTGGAAATGCACACATACTATATATATTTAACCTTCTCATTGAAAAGTATTGTTTATCACACTTAATCAATGAACACTTGGTGCTAAAGAAGGAGCATTAAACTAGCAATTAAGGCACCTGGATTTTATTTTCAGCATTGAGTAACTGTAACTCATTTTCCTCATCTGCAAAATGAGTTGAACAAAATGAATAATTTTTTCTCATTTATACTTTAAAAAACACAAATTTTTAACTCCCTAAAATATTTGATGAAGAGAAAGGAGAAAAAAAGAATAGAATGATGAGAGAAGAATTGATTCTTGTTAAGCTGACATATTTTTCCTACTTTCTTCAGGCCTATTTATTTAAAATCCTTTTTTTTTTGGGGGGGGGGAGGTGGTAGGATTGTTTATTTTTTTTAAATTTTTAAAGCTTTTTATTTTCAAAACACATGCATGAATAATTTATCAACATTGACCATTGCATATGCTTGCATTTCAGATTTTCTCCTCCATTCCTCCACCCCTTCCCTAGATGGCAAGCAATCCAATATATGGTATACATGGTAAAATATATGTTAAATCCAATATGTGTAAACATTTATACAATTCTCTTGCTGCACAAGAAAAATCAGATCAAAAAGGAAAGTAAATGAGTAAGAAAACAAAATGCAAGTGAACAACAACAAAAAGACTGAGAATGTTATGTTGTGATCCACATGCATTAACATCCATTTAAAAAATTTTTGAGTTTCCAAATTCTCTATCTTCCTACCAGTCCTCTCTCAGGAAGCAAGCAATATGATTTCATTTATAACATGAACAATGCAAAATATATTTCCATGTTAGCTGTTAAGGTGAAACTTTTTTCAAGGCCTTTGCTCTATTTTCTTTTTTCTTTTCTACTCCAATTGCTTGTGTGTTACCATTACATCTATTGCTTGCTTAACAGATCCAGTGGTGAAATGTTTTTGTTTTGTTTTGTTTTGGGGTGTATGTGTGTGTATGGGTGTGTGTAGCAGTATTTAATAGTAAATTTCTTGGAGGTATAGGGTATGCTTTACCTAAGCCCTAAACTTTTTGTTTTGTTATTAAATACGAGATATTTAATGAATATTTATTTAATAAAAAGGTACTCATCAGAGCAGTTTCCCAACTCTAACCTAAATCTCTTTCTTAGTCACATTTCCTAATCTGTGACAAGGAATAATTTGCCTATTAGATTTTTGGAGAATGTAGAAATGTATGACCGAAGAAGAACTAGAGAACATTATTAAAGGCAAAATGGATAACCTTGTTTACATTAAATTTAAAAGTTTTTGCACAAACAAAACCAAGAAAAACAAGGTTAAAAGGGAAGTACAAAGCTGAGAAAAAATTCTTTACAGACCATATTTCTGATAAAAGTCACATTTCTAAAATATATAAAGAACTATGTCAAATTTGTAAGAATATAGGTCATTCCTCAATTGATAAATGGTTGAAGGATCCAAAAATCTGATAGGTAAATTATCCCTTTATTCTCCTAATTTGTTTATGGTAGCCTCCTTTATGCCCAAATCATGTATCCATTTTAATTTTGGTATGGAGTATGAGATGTAGGTCTATACCAGGTTTCTGACATATTATTTTCCAGTTTTCCCAGCAATTTTTGTCAAATAGTGAGTTCTTATTCAGAAGCTGGAATTTGAAGGTTTATCAAATACTAGATTGCTCTAGGCCTTGATTATAGTGTCATGTGTATGTAAATTATTCCACTGATCCACCACTCTATAGTATAGTTTTAGGTTTGGTACTGCTAAGCCACTATCTTTTGTAATTTTTTTTTTCATTAATTCCCTTGATATTTGTGACCTTTTGTTCTTCCAAGTGAATTGTTATTAGTTTTTCTAGTTCTATAAAATAATGTTTTGTCAGTTTGATTGGTATGGCACTGAACAACTAGATCAATTTAGGCAGAATTGTCATTTTTATAGCTTGGCCTATGTATCCTATGACATCTTTCCAATTCTTCAATCTGACTCTATTTGTGTGAGAAGTCTTTTGTAATTGTGCTCATATAGTTCTTGGGTTTGTCTAGGCAGATAGACCCCCAAGTATTTTATTTTGTCTACAGTAATTATAAAAGAAATTTCTCTTTCTATCTCTTGCTGATGGGCTTTGTCAGTAATATATAGAAATGCTGATGATTTGTGTAGGTTTGTTTTATATCCTGCAACTTGCTAAAGCTGTAAATTGTTTTCAGTAGATTTTTGGATAATTTTCTAAGATTCTGTAAGTATATCATCATATAATCTGCAAAGAGTGATAATTTTATTTCTTCATTGCCTACTCTAATTCTTTTAATTTATTTTTCTTTTCTTTTTTTTTTATCACTAATGCTAACATTTCCAGCACAATGCTGAATAATAATGGTGATAATGGACATCTTTGTTTTACCCCCAAAGTTACTAGGAACATATCCATTTTCTCTTCATTACAAATAATGCTTGCTGGAGGTTTTAGATACATACTGTATATTATTTTAAGTAAGATCCCTTTATCCCTATGCTCTCTAATGTTTTTTAATAGGAATGAGTTCCATATTTTGACAAAAGTTTTTTCTGCATTTATTGAGATTATTATGTAATATCTGTTGGTATTGTTATTGATATGATTGATTATGGTAATAGTTTTCTTGATATTGAACCAGCCTTGCATTCCTGGAATAAATCCCACTTGGTCATAGTGTGTTATTCTGCTGATAAGTTGCTGTAATCTCTTTGCTAATATTTTATTTAAGATTTTTATATCAATATTCATTCAGGAGATTGGTCTATAATTTCTTCCCTCTGTTTTGGCCCTTCCTCATTTAGATATCAGTGTCATATTTGTGTCATCGAAGAAATTTGGCAATACTTCTTCTTTACCTATTTTTTGCCAATAGTTTACATAATATTGGAATTAATTGTTCTTTAAGTGTTTGATAGAATTAACATGTGAATCCATCTCTCCCTGGAAATTTTTTCTTAGGGAGTCCATTAATGGCTTATTCAATTTCTCTTTCTAAAAAAAGTACTTTATTTCCTCTTCTGTTAACCTGGAAAATTTACATTTTTGCAATTATTCATCCATTTTGGTTAGATTGTGCAAAATAGCTCTAATTTTTTTATTTTTTATTTTTTCATTGGTGATGAGTTCACCCCTTTCATTTTTGATGCTGGTGATTTTTTTTTTCCTTTTCTTTTTTCCTTTCTTAACTAAAGATTTATCTATTTTATTATTTTTCTCATAAAACCAACTCAGTTTTGTTTGTTAGTTCAAAAGTTTTGGTTTCTATTTTATTAATCTCTCCTTTGAGTTTCAAAATTTCTAATTTGGTATCACTACCTTATCTCTAAAAATTTCTATACTCAACTGAATGATTAAATTATCCCCTCTTAAAGCCAAAATTGATAAGATCAGGCTTCAAACAATGCTCATCCCCCTCCCTTCTTTCCCTGGATTGTAACTGGTCTTTTATACATCTTTATGTACACTAATTGCCCCATTATACCTCCCCTTAATGTCTCACCCCTTAATGTCTTTTTCTTTGATATCCAGCCTCCTTTTTTGGTCATGATCTTCAGGTAGGCCAATAATTTTTAAATTGTCTCTTCTGGATCTATTTTCCAGGTCAGTTGTTTTGCCAATGAGGTATTTCACATTTTCTTCCATTTTCCAATTCTTTTTAGTTTTTAGTTTTTTGTTTTTTTGCCTGATTCTTGCTGTCTCATAAAATCATTAGCCTCCATTTACCCTGTTCTAGTTTTTAATGTATGGTTTTCTTCAGTTATCTTTTGTATTTCGTTTTCCATTTGGTTTATTCTACTGTTTAAGTATTTGTTTTCTTCAGTTTTTCCTCTTCATTTTCCAAACTGTTGACTTTCTCATGCATAACTCTCATTTCTTTTTCCAATTTTTTTCTATCTCTCATATTTGCCTTTTGAAGTCTTTTATGAGAATTTCCAAAAAGCTTTTTCAGGGTTAAGACCAATTTATCTCACTTTTAAAGATTTTTTCCATGGACATTCTGTCGTCCTCTGAGTTTGTGTTTTGGTCTGTAGAGGCTTTCTATGGTCAAGGTGCTTTTTCTGTTTCTTGCTCATTTTCTTTCCTTTTCTGTTGGTATTTCCTCTTTTTTAACTTTTAAGGTGGAACTCTACTCCTAGAGTAAAGGTGGGGCTGTCCCAAGCTTCTGGTGCAGCTCTGAGCTATGGCTTTGAGCACGGGAGCTCCTTGTATTTGTAAGGAGTAGTTTCGCTGTCCTTTCCAGGGAACAGCCTGATTTCCCAGAGTTTGCCATCTGAGCTGGTACTTCAGGTTGTCCCACTGATTTGTTCCTCTACTGAGCCAGGACTAAGGGTCTTAGTTGCTGATTTGCTGTACTTAAGACCCTCTCACCAGCTTTCCCTTTCTACCTAGCCTGGGCTGAACATCCTTTACATCCCAGTGAGACTGATCTTTCTTGAAGTTTTTTCATTCCATCTTGAGCTGGAAAGTGGTTTCATTCCATTAGACTTTGTTCAGAGTCTTGGTTTCATGTGCTTTTTGAGGGAAATTTGGAGAGCTCAAGCAGCTCCTGACTTTACTCTGCCATCTTGGCTCTACTAACAGACATCTTCCCACATTTCTTTTTTTATTTCAATTTTATTTTAGTTTTCAATCCCAAATTCTTTTTTTTCTCTCCTCCTTCAACAAGGCAAGAAATATGATATCCATCTTATGTAGTTACACAGACATGCAAAATATATTTCTTCATTAGGCATGTTCTAGGGAAAGAGGGGAGAAATAAGAAAAATTAAGAAAGGGGAAAAATGTGTGTCAATCTGCAATCTTTGTCCAACAATTCTTTACCTAAAGGTAGATAGCATTTTATATCATAAGTCCCATAGAGTTTTGTAATGCATTACAATGCAATAGACATTGTATTAATCAGAGTGTTGATTTTCCTTACCATATTACTGTTACTGTGCATATTTTTCATGGTTCTAATCAACTTACTCTGCATCAGTTCATATGTGGCTTTCCAGGTTTTTCTGAAATTATCCCTTTCATCATTTCTTACATGAGAATATTATGCCTTCACAGTCATACAATTTGTTTAGCCATTCCCCACTTGATAGGAACCTCCTCAGTTTCCAATTCTTTGCCATCACAGAAAGAGCTGCTATATAATATATATATATATATATATATATATATATATATATATATATATATATATATTTCTTTTTTCTTTTTTTCTTTCCTGAGGCTGGGGTTAAGTGATTTGCCCAGGGTTACTCAGCTAGAAAGTGTTAAGTGTCTGAGACCAGATTTGAACTCGGGTCCTCCTGAATTCAAGGCTGGGGCTCTATCTACTGTGCCACCTAGCTGCCCCATGCTATAAATATTTTTTTACATATGTGTCCTTTTCCTTTTTATTTGATTTCCTTGGGCCATAGATCTACTAGTGGTAATGCTGGGTAACTGGGTATACAGTTTTATAGCCCTTTGAGCATAGATTGTTCTCCAGAATGGTTGAACTAGTTCACAATTCCATGACAATGAATTAATGTTCCTAATTTCTCACATCCCATTCAGCATTTTTTATTTTCCTTTTCTGTCATCTTAGAAGTCTTACTGGTACCTCAGATATCTTAGAGTTGATAGAATTTTCACTTCACTTACTGGTAGTGATTAAGAACATTTTTAGAAGAAGAACATTGAAAGTTTGATTTTTTATTTTTAGTGTATTTAAAACAAATATGAAATAGAAAAAGAAAGAAAAGAAAAAAAGAAAAAAATGTCGTGTGCATAGCAGAACAAAAGAGGGGATTCAAAATATGAAACAATAAATTTCCATTTCAAGAAAAGCAAAACTAATAAATACTACATATTGTATTTAGAACTGTTCATCTTTTTCTTTACTTCCTTATAGGTTTTCATTTGTTCTCTGCTATGTACTTTTCATTTATTTTTTTCACCCTTTCCTCATTCCATCTCCTCCAAACATGCTACAATTAAGTGTGGATATATTTATATATACATGGATATATAGATATATGCAGACATATATGGCCATATATACATATCTATGTACACATATACACATTCATGTACTTCTATGTTTGTCCTCTATATTTTCTGAAGGTTCATAACATCATCCTGTTTAGGTCCAAGTCCTTCTATATATTTTTGTTTATCCTCTTCTTTTATGAGAGTGGATAATATTACCTGTCTTAGATCCAAGTCTTTCTGTATTTTTCTAAATTCACTACCTCATCATTTCCTACACCACAGCAATATTTCAACCTTACACTATTGAATTGTTTTAAATAGTCTAAAACTATTAATTAATTAAAGTGACTGACATATAGTGTAGTTTCTCTATTTTTCTCTTTTGATTGAATCTATTTTAAGATCAAGGATTACTACCTCTACTTTTTTATATATAAATTCTATTCTTTATTATTTGTTATGCTTGTTTGTATCTGTTTCCTATCTCTGCTGACTCTTCTACTTTCCTTATATCTGCTATCTTGTCTTTCTATTACTTAACATCCCCCCACTTCCAAGGAATCCTACTTTCCCCCTACCATTTCCTATGTTATAGTGTTCCTGTAGGATTTCTTCATAGAATCTCTTTCAGATGATCAGTGAACTTTTTTCTATTTCTACTTTTCCCCTCTTATTCTAATGCTTTAGAACAATTTTATTTTTTTCAACTTTATCACAGAACAAACCATCATATTTCATTTATTTTAAAAATAATAGCTTTTCCTTTTCTTCTTTTTTTTGCTTTTTATTTCCAATATATATGCCTAGTTTTCAACATTCATCCTTGCAAAACTTTGTGTTCCAATTTTTCTCCCTCCCTTCCCCTCACCCCCTCCTTTAGAAGCAAATAATTCAATACATGTTAAACATGTGCAATTCTTCTATATATATTTCCACAATTACCACATTGCACAAGAAAAATCTGATCAAAAAGGGGGGAAATGAGAAAGAAAATAAAAATCAAGTAAACAACAACAAAAAAAAAAGATGAAAATACTATTGTGATCCACATTCAGTCTCCACAGTCATCTCTCTGAATGCAGATGGTTCTCTCTATCAAAAGTCTATTGGAATTGGCCTGAATCACCTCATTGTTGAAATGTCCCAACAGTATTGATCATCACATAATCTTATTTTTGTTTTGTTCAATGTTCTCTTGATTCTACTCACTTTAGTGAGTAGAATCAAGAGAACATATAAGGCTCTCCAAGCTTTCCTGAAATCATCTTATAGCTTTTTATTTTCAAAATATATGCATAGTTTTCAACATTCATCCTTGCAAAATCTTGTGTTCCAATTTTTATTCTCCCTCTTTCTTCCACCCCCTCCCCTAGAGAGCAAGTATGTTAAATATGTGCAGTTCTTCTATACATATTTCCACAATTGTCATACTGCACAAGAACAATCAGGTCAAAAAGGAAAAAAATGAAAAAGAAAATAAAAAGCAAGCAAACAAAAACCAAAAAGGTGAAAATACTAAGTTGTGATCCACATTCAGTCCCCACAGTCCTCTTTCCATTGCAAGTCAATTGAAACAGGACTGAATAAGCTCATTGTTGAAGAGAGCTATGTCCATCAGAATTGATCACAGGACAATTTTCTTTAATTATTTTTTCTATTATTATATCAAGGTAATAAGAGTTAGGAAAGGGGGAACCCCTTTTGAATCGGCTCAAGGATAGTCCCGTGACAGAGCAGAGTCCCCTGTAAAGGAATTTACAGGCCCGAAAACCTAGATTGATTAAAAAAAAAAGTTTATTGTAGGGATTTGGAAGTAAAGTTTAGTTAGTAAAGTTGAGGGTAGAGATAAAAGGGCACTGGAATAGGTCTGGTGGGCAGAAACCCTTGACATGACCGACATAAGGATGCCATGCTTAGGACTTCTGCAAAGCATGGACTCCAGGGTTGCCCCTTTTATAGTGGGGACTCTTGGTGATCTTGAAGGTGGGTGGAGTCCCAGGCTCCTGGCAGGTTTTCAGCCAGGGTCAACATTGAATAGAATTCAATGAGTTTTTAGATAAAACTGTTTATGAGGTTTGGGAAAACTCAAGTTAGCTCAGATCCAGGGGCGGCTGGGGAAACCCCGGATATCATTAGAATTCAAAAGGGTGCTTTTTGACCAGGATTTGTGAATCAAAAGATCCTAGCTTCTTCAACCATGGAGGTGGGGGGGGGGGGAGGAGAAGGAGGTTGGAAATCATAAAGGAATCTTAAAGAGACCTCAACCCCCATCAAAGATTCTTTTTTGGGGGGTCACAGCTTTCAGGCATTACAATTATTCTAATGTTTTTCCTTCTCAATCTATTCTCCAATCTGTTGCTTTTCTTATGAAATGTCTCACATTCTTTTCTATTTTCTTATTCTTTTTTCTTTTTTTACAAATCTTTTTAGTTTTCAAAATACATGCAGATAGTTTTCAACATTCACTCTTGCAAAATCTTGTTTCAAATTTGTCTCCCTCCCACCTCACCTTCTTCCTCCTCTGAACAAAAAGTAACTCAATATTGTGCAATTCTTCCAACTATATTTCCACATCTATTATGCTGCACAAGAAAAATCAGATCAAAAGAAAAAAAATGAGAAAGAAAAGAACAAGCAATCAAACAACAGCAACAACAAAAGATGAAAATACTATGTTGTGATCCTCATTCAGTCTTCATATTTCTCTTTCTGGATGCAGATTGCTCTCTCAGTCACAAGTCTATTGGAATTGGCCTGAATCACCTCATTGTTGAAAAGAGCCATGCCCATCAGATTTGATCACATAATTTTGTTGTTGCTGTTTAAAATGTTCTTTTGATTCTACTCATTTCACTTAACATCAGTTTATACAAATCTCTCCAGGCATTTCTGAAATCTGTTACCTTATTCTAAATATTTTGTTTTATTATTTCTTGCTCTCATAATTTTGCCCAATTATGGTTTTCATAGAGTAATTTTCTTTCTTAAGATTCTGGATCTCCCTTTCTAATTAATTTATTTTCCTTATATATCTATCTTCCTGTTTTTCTTGTATTGTTCTTATTTTTTAGAGCTTTTCCTCAATCTCATTTGATTTCAAGTCTTTATAAAAGTTCTTCTATGAATTCTTTTTGGGAAGGTAACCATTTGATGTTACTCTTTGGGGTAAGAGAGGCTTTTTTATTTCAGTATTCTGCTCTGAAAATGAACCACAGTATTCCCAATTCCTCTATTTTTCCTCTACATACTGTTGAATATACTCTGGTTTTCTCTTTGATCACTTATCAGTTAAAGAATTTCTTTTGTTTTTACAACTTTCAATCAAGAGAGGTCAACAAGCATTTATTAAATAACTACTATGTGCCAGATACTGTGCTAAGCAGTACAAAAAAAAAAAAAAAGAAAAAAAAAAAGCAAAAACAATCACTATCCCAAGAAGCTCTCAATGTAGTGAGTAGAGAATTGCAAACATTGTACAAATTCATAGTCACAAAATAGAGTATCTTATTTGAGGAGTTATCAAGGAAGCTAGTGTCAATGGATCATATCTTAAGTAGAGGGTGAATAAAGTGTAAGAAGATTGGAAAGCTAGGAAGGGGTCCATTCATGAAGGACTTTAAAAGCCAACAGAGGATTTTGTATTTGATTTTGGAAATAAGAGTAAGCAAGGGATTATGAAGGGAACAATGGAAGAATCAGGCACAGATAGAATGAAACAATAGATAAGTAGAATTGAGGAGGTGGGATTTAGAAACCAGGTAGATGGAATAGAAGATAGTGATGTGTTCTTTGACTGGGGTTTAGTACCATTGGAATACAAAGAGTAAAAGGGAGTAGGAGTAGGCTTACTGTTGGGAAATGTGACCAAAAGGAATATCATTAGAGAAAGTCTTTTTAGGGAGATGGATGATTAGAAGGTTCTAAGTTTTTTGGGTTTTATAACACAGTTGTTTTATAGAAAGAGCCAATTCCTGAAATGGTCAGTCTGTCACACATGAGGAACATTCAGAATCATAAAAATGTAACAACAAAGAAACAAAACAAACAAACAAACAAAAAATTAGAATATCCCAGATTAGTTTTCCCAAGAAACCCAGGAGTCTGGTTTTTCTGTGTTTTTTTTTTTGGGGGGGGGGGGGAGGGGACTAGTAGAAATAAGTCTAGTCCAGCAAGGAAAGGATCAGAGCCTCTCAGAGTTTCCTCTGAGTTGAAATGGGAAGCCAGAAATTCCAACCCAATGTTTCCACTACTCTCAGAAAGGATTCACATTATAAGGAGTAAATTGATTCAAATCTTTCAAGAAGAATTTTTTCCTTCCTTTCCACCCTAAGGAAGAGCAAGGAGAAAGATTGTGGATGAGACAGATTTGAGAGAAAATAATGCTAATGTCTTCTCCAGAGATTGAAGAGAACCATTGAATAGAAGAGGATAGAGAGGGATAGAAACTGTCCTATAGAGTGGGCATGAGAGCCAGTGAAAATAATATACAATCTAGGAGAGGTTAGAAGAGATAGATAGTCAATAAACAAACTATTTTAATAACTCCTCATATTCTATGATTATTTCATTTATCATGGAATTGTTCAGTCTTATTTTGTAATGCCGGAGAAACTGAGGCAAGACAGAGATTAGAGAGGTTTTTTTAATATTTTATTAATTGGAGAGTTTAATTGACTGGATAGGACTCTCGTCTCAAAATATCCAGTAATGAATGGGGGAATGATAAACACTTTTATAGCTCTTCAGACAAAGGAAAGGGAAAAGAGCGGGAAAATTAGAAGCCTTTTCAGTTTTTTGGGGGGGGAGTTGTAAATTTTTACTAAAAGCCAGAGTCAGGATGTTTGAATAACAGAAGTAAAGATGTCAGTGAAGTATCTGAGATAGTCTTATCTTTTGGAATATTTTAGAGGGGCAGTGTCATAAATTCTTGGGAGCAGAAGGAGCTAGAAGTCAGGAAGTCTGATCTGTTCCTCTTCTCCCATTGACAATTTATAACCTTAGAGCAAATGGTCCTCAGTCTTAATGAACTAGGGGGGTTTTATGACTTAGAGGACTGAGGCAGAACAGTTAAGGAAACTGAGATAGAACAATTCATGGAAACTCAGTCAGGACAATGAGGGAAACCAGTGCAGGGAAACTGAGGTAGAACAGCTCAAGGAGAATGTGGCATAACAATTTTATTATTTTATTATCTATGTAACTTGGATATCAGGACTTTCATAAGAGATATTAAAATATTCAAATGTTTTAAAAGGATCTGTGATCTTATTGATTTGGGAGTTCTGCTTGAAGGAGGAGTTTGGGAACTTTTTCTGGAGGAATGAGCTACCAGGTAAGAAGTTGATCCCGTTTTGAAACTAGTTAGACAAATGTCTTACTAGAAGCTAGTGATACAATCCTACCTGAGGGAGATCCAGGCCAGATACTAGAATGGATCCAACTGGCATTTGGAAGTTATCAGCAAAACTCAGCACCCTCTGGAAATGGTCTCATTGAACTCAGTCTGGTGATACAGCTAGCAAAGGATGATGCCATTGGATGGCCTGGATTATTCTTAAAGCAGCCTCAGGAAGTTCTGATGTTTGGTACAACATTGGAATTGGCAATGGGGAAGGATTCCTACTTGAAACCAGTTACATAAGGCAACAACTAGGGTTAGTCCTACAGTAGAGTTGGTATTGGAATAAATTGTTCTACCTAATGCTAAAAATCAACAGAGAAGTGAAGGAAACAGATAGATATTAAGAAAATGGATTCATGAGAGGAAATCCAGGAATCCACAAAGAGCAAGCATAATGGAGAACACTTGAGAATAGATCAGTGAAGGAAGAAAAGGCAATATTGTATATAGATTGCAGGACACCTGGACAGGAAGACAGAAAGTGGCTCATAAATTTCACTATCCTGGCATAGCAGCATGATATAACAATGATAAAAATCACAACTATTTTGATTTAGCCCCTCTTTTTAAGGTTTGGAGGAAAATGTAAGGTAATTTTTCTATACCATCTTTCCTTTGCATTGTTATTCACTCCCTTATAGAAAATACTGGCCCAGGATTTAATACAAATCAGCTTCTCTTCACTGAAAAACAAAGCCACTTGCAAGAATATAGATAGTCAATAAACTGCTCATATTCTTTGATCATTTTATTTATCATGGAATTGTTCAATCTTATTTTATTATCTTATTACTCTTCAATATGTCTTGCAATCAAGACTTTTATAAAATTTACTAATGTCCTCAAATATCCTAAAAGTATCTGTGATCTTACTGATTTGCGAGTTATCTCCCTGCCCATGTTTTATGTAGTTTTTTCCTAATCAAAAGCTTCCTATCTTATCCTAGCTATATTGATTTTATTCTTATATAAACTTTTCAATACCATGTAATCAAAATCACAGAGAAGAACCAATGTGCAGGTGCTCAATACATTCTGTCAAATGCTTCAGAGAGATCAAAAAGGTGTGACTAAGAAAAGCCCATTAACATTTTCAATTAAAAGATCATTGGTAATTTTAGGACTGCAGTCTCCGTTGATCAATAAAGTCAGAAGCCAAATTTTAAGGGATTGAGAAGTAAATATGACAAGTAGTAGCTTGAAAGACAGATAAAAAGTTTATGTGTTTTTCCTCCTAAGTTTTACAGGTACAACTTCAGCAAAGAAGGACCCAAGAACAACTGGCTAATCAAGACATAATGCTGTGTGAGTATTTTTTATCAGTTATAGTACTCTTTATTGATAATTTGCTTTCAGTATGCAATTTCTCTTTAATCTATTATATTCACTGTAAATATGAGTACTTTAGTAGACTTAGACTCTGGTAGGACATAAAGCACTGTCTTTGCTTTGAAATATTGAAAACCAATAGCTTTTCTGATAAATACAATGTTTCCAAATGTCATTCCCAATATATTTCTTTATAATTTTCTGTCATCTGATTGTAGAGATGTATCCCTTTGCTCATCTGTAATTGCCAAGTACTTCCTCTCTTTGGACTGGATTACAATACTGGTACCACTTTATTTGGTACAACATTATAGTAACAAACTGAACAAGGAACAAAGAGAGATTAAATAACTGCATTTCCCTCATTATTATTTACAAATTACTCGAAAAATGTCCTGGTGAACAGATTTTTTTTAAGCCAGAAAAATTTTCAAAGACCATCTACTGTTGCATTTACCTGCATTAATTGAAAGGATACTCACATCATTGAAAATAATATCTCAGGATTATTTTGGTTTTGTTCTTTGTTTTACATTTTTACCCAATCAACTTTACTTAAAAGAAAATATTGTTTTAATAGCATTTGTAAATGACAGATATTTGAAACTTTTCTCCTCACATTAAAACATCAAAGTGTGCATTTATCCAGTTATTTTTCCCTCAGCAACAAAAGATGGGGTCCTAAGACCTAAATTGGTGTTCTCAAACTTTTGTCCTTTATACTTTTGAACAATTATTGAGGGCAACAAAGATCTTTGATTCATGTGGATTATGCCTATCAGCATTTATGATAACAAACTAATATAAATTTTATACATATTTACTTAAAATAACTATAATAAATTCACTGCTTGTTAACATAAGTAACATTTTAATGGGAAAAATACTTAAAAACAAAAAAAATGTGAGGCGTTACATTGTTTTACATATTTTTACAAATGTTTTTAATGTCTAGCTCAGTAAAAGCAAGTGGGTTCTTTATTCTAGATTCACTATTTTGTAATATGTTGCTTTCGTTAATGTATGTATATGTTTATATATTTATGTGTGTATATATAAAATACACAGATGTTTGGTGGGGAAAAGGACAAGTATAGGCAACTGATGTCTTAATATTGTTAAATTGGTTTTGACCTTGAGGACCCCTTGAAAGAATCTTATGAATGCCCTGAGGAAACTTAGATCATAAATCAGGAATCATTGACCTAGATGATAAAAGTAATTTAATCCTTAATCTCATAGGTTTGTTTGAATGTTCTCCCTCAGAAAATGGATACAATAACACAAATGTAAATTCTGAACCCCCGTGGTATGATTATTATCAACTTATTATTTTGTGGCAGCAAGTTTTATATTTATAGTACTTACCTCCCCAGGTTGTTATGAGGATAAAATGAGGTAATATTTTTAAAGCATTATATAAACCTTAAAGTATAAAATGATAGAATGGCAGTGGTGATGGTGGTGGCAGCAACAACAGCAGCAGCAGCAGTAGTAGTAGTAGTGGTGTCACCCTATGTAACTTTACCTGTATTTAGCCTTATTATCAATGATTTTATATATTATGATTCATGTGTTCTCATGGTTTGTGCAGTAAGGTAAGTATTCTACATGAGATTTAGATTTTATACTATGAATTATACAGATCTTTCATTTTTTGATTAAAAATATAATTTTCCTAAAATAAGAAAACAGGAAATAACCCTATAGGTAACTGTAGAGAGCAAACTTTATAAGAGAGATAAGTATAATTTAGTGCTAATTCTTAACTATTATCAGAATCATAGGATTTTGGAGATAGAAGAGGCTTCAGCAACACCCTAGTCCAACCTACAATATAGTTTAATTGATAAGTGGTTACCCAACACTTGCTAGGTAGGAGACTTCCAGAGATGGGGAATTCATAACATCCTGAGGCAGACCTTTCCACTTTGAGATAACTTATTTTAAAGAAGTTTCCCCTTATAAGCAGATTAAACTATACTTTTTGCAAAAACCACTTTTGGTTCTGCCAAACAGAATAAATCTAATCTCTATTCTATATTGATAGCCCTTCACGTTATTGAAGATAGCAAATATATCACCTCCCTCCCTAAATCTTCTCTTTTCTAATTTAAATATCTTCCATTTCTTCAATCTTCACATGGTATAAACTTAAAACATTTGATTATTTTTACTATTTCTTCCAAAAAAACCTCTCAAGTTTATATATATATATCCTTCCTAAAATATAGCACAAAGAATTTAAAACAGCACTTCACCTTTTTTTTTTGGTAATGGTATTTTCAATCTCTTTATTATAAAAAGTATGTCTTTCAATGTAGCCGAATATCATTAGCTTTGGGGGCTTAATTGTCCTACTTTTGACTTTTATTCCTGCTCTTTTCTTCATAATGTAATTAGAATGAACTTTTCTAATTCACCCTGAATCTTTCCTCATAGTCAAATTCTTCCCACAACTGCCAAGAATCAAGACTTTTTAGTTTGGGCTGGAATCAAGCTGTTACTGGCTAATGAGCTAGTACTCAAACTTCCTGCTGTTCAGTATCAAATTACCCTCACTGTGCCTTCTTTCACAGTCTATTCCTGAAAAAAGCTCTCCCACTTTGAACTTCATTCTACACACTAGAAGAAAGGTACAGGCAAAACATGAGCAAAACAACAACAAATCTAATGCATTTCCTCCCAATTAGGGGAAAGAAACGTTCCATTTTAATTTTAAATTTATAATTTACTGTTCTTTCTATCAGGTATTTCTAGCAGCTTGAAGGTATTGCTTAATAATTTGAATAAAAAGCTTTTGGTTATAGTGGAAAGAGCATTGGATTAGAAGTCAAGAGGATTGGATTTAAGTACCACCTCTGATATTAATGAGCTTTGTAACCTTAAAGTACTCACTTAACCTTACTGGGCCTCAGTTTCTTTATCTGTAAAATGGAATTGGATTTTTTCCAGTTCTATGAATTCTTTTTTTTTTTTTTTTTTTGAGTTTACTTTTTTAATAGCTTTTTATTTACAAGATATATGCATGGGTAATTTTTCAGCATTGACAATTACAAAACCTTTTGTTCCAACTTTTCCTCTCCTTCCCCCCACTCCCATCCTCAGATGGCAAGTTGACCAATACATGCTAAATATGTTAAAGTATAAGTTAAATACAATATATGTATACATGTCCATAAAGTTATTTTTGCTGTACAAAAAGAATCAGACTTTGAAATAGTGTACAATTAGCCTGTGAAAGAAATCAAAAATGCAAGTGGACAAAAATAGAGGGATTGGGAATTCTATGTAGTTCTTTCATTGGGTGTAGCTGGTTCAATTCATTACTGCTCTATTGGAACTGATTTGGTTCATCTCATTGTTGAAGAGGGCCATGTCCATCAGAATTGATCATCATATAGTATTGTTGTTGAAATATATAATGATCTCCTAGTCCTGCTCATTTCACTCAGCATCAGTTCATGTTAGTCACTCCAGGCCTTTCTGAAATCATCCTGCTGATCATTTCTTACAGAACAATAATATTCCATAATATTCATATACCACAATTTATTCAGCCATTCTCCAATTTGAAAGGCATACACTCAGTTTCCAGTTTCTGGCCACTACAGAGAGGGCTGCCACAAACATTCTTGCACATACAGGTCCTTGTCCCTTCTTTAAAATATCTTTCTGATATAAACCCAGTAGTAATACTGCTGGATCAAAGGGTATGCACAGTTTGATAACTTTTTGAGCATAGTTCTAAATCGCTCTGCAGAATGGCTGGATGTATTCACAATTCCACCAACAATGTATCAGTGTCCCAGTTTTCCCACATCCCCTCCAACATTGTGCTTTATCTTTCCCTGTCATTCTAGCCAATCTGACAGGTGTGTAATGGTATTTCAGAGTTGTCTTAATTTACATTTCTCTGATTAATAATGACTTGGAGCATCTTTTCAAATGGCTAGAAATAGTTTCAATTTCTTCATTTGAGAGTTGTCTGTTCATATCCTTTGACCATTTATCAATTGGAGAATGGCTTGATTTCTTATATATTAGAGTCAATCCTCTATATATTTTGGAAATGAGGTCTATATCAGAATCTTTGACTGTAAAAATGTTTTCCCAGTTTATTGCTTCCCTTCTAATCTTGTCTTCATTAGTTTTGTTTGTACAAAAACTTTTCAATTTGATATAATCAAAATTTTCTATTTTGTGATCAATAATGATCACAAAATGATCAAATAGTTCTTCTTTGGTCATAAATTCCTTCCTCTTCAACAGGTCTAAGAGATAAACTATCTTATGTTCTTCTAATTTATTTGTAATCTTATTCTTTATGCCTAGGTCATGAAACCATTTTGACCTTATCTTGTTTGTACGGTGTTAAGTGTGGGTCAATTCCTAGTTTCTGCCATACTAATTTCCAATTTTCCCAGCAATTTTTGTCAAACAGTGAGTTCTTATCCCAAAAGCTGGAGTCTTTAGGTTTGTCAAACATTAGATTATTAAAGTTATTGACTATTTTGTCCTTTGAACCTAATCTATTCCACTGATCAACTAGTCTATTTCTTAGCCAATACCAAATGGTTTTGGTTACTGCTGCTTTATAATATAATTTTAAATCTGGTACAGCTAGGCCACCTTCATTTGATTGTTTTTTCATTGATTCCCTTGAAATTCTTGACCTTTTGTTTTTCCATATGAACTTTGTTGTTTTTTTTCTAGGTCATTAAAATAGTTTTTTGGGAGTCTGATTGGTATAGAGCTAAATAAATAGATTAGTTTAGGTAGTATTGTCATCTTTTCTATGAATTCTTTAACTAGTCCCTAACAACTTTCAACTTTTTAAAACTTTCTAGAGAGAATTCTCAGTAAGATCATGAAATTCCTTCCTATAAAATGTTTTAAAACACATGTAAATAGAAGTTTTTTAATTTTACATATTTAGATTGCTTTCATTACAGCCCCAGACCAAAAAATAAAAATTTAGAAAAGTTCCCATCCCATCCAGCAATGCAAAAAAGTTCCCATCCCATCCAGCAATGCAAAAAATTATGGGAGTCTTTACACCTGTGTTGCGAAATAAGAAGATCAGGTTGGTGTTTCACTTCTTTCCTCTGCCCAAACTTCAGTGGAGAGATTAATAAACAGTGAAAGGACCAAAAGAAATAAAAGAGGAAGCCAGAGGTCTCCAGTTCAGGTGAACGATGCTTTAAATGAGATCCAAGTCTTCCCACTTAAACTATTTTAGGTTGTGTTCCTGAATCCCACCATTGCCTATATAATCCACTTTGCTTAGCTATTAATCCAATAGAGTAGGATAGAATTCAATTTATAGACTTGTTACAATTTATGATGATGTCCTAGGTTATCCACTAGATGGACATGTGATATTCATTTTAAAAAATATGACCACATCTTTATTTTAGTCATTAGTTTAAGAACCATAAAGCCAGACAGTACCAAATTAAAGTTCATTAATGACGAAAGACAATAGGCACAAGATGTAGACTACAGGATCTTTTGCCCCATGCTAAGTGAACCATAATCCCGAGAGACTTAAGAGTCACAGATCTCAAGTTGGTTCTATGTAAAAACTTTCTGAGTCTGGGAAAGAAGACTGAATTTGTATAAAAATTGGCTTTTTTTTGAAATGTAATTATCTAAGCAATGGAAGAACATTGGGAAATAGATTTCTAAAAAAAAAAGAAAGAAAGAAAGAAAAAAAGAAAAAAATTGCTCATTTTGCTTTGTTATACTTGAAGAATAAGGCACAAAAGTTAACTTTTTAAAACACTCATGAAAGATTTGAGCATTTTTAAAAATATTGTTGGAAATTATCTCCCTTTAAGTAGTATAATTTGTACTACTAATGAAATGTGATTCCCAAATTAATTTTATAATTCAAAATATTAGTATATAATTTAATTGGAAAATTATTCCCATATTAATATATTCATATTTCTGTGATTTTTCCAAAGAAATTATTTATATCAGTATTTTCATTTTATTTATATCCTAGTGGTATATCTGTAGGGCAAACCCTCTGTTATATTTAACTAAATATATACTAAGGATTAGCAGGAAAATACCATTTTTAAAACTCTTTAATTGAACATTCTAATTCTAGATTATCATTTTTATTTATTTCTTAAACTTGAATGAGTCAGAGTGTCTATGCTAAAGTATATGTTAAAATATTAAGTAAGACTTTTCCTACTCGTAAAGTATGAAATTCTAACACTAATTAAAATAAGAACTTGGGATTCACAGATAGAAGGAAGGATAGAGGTCATCTAACTCAACTATCTCTTTTTACAGATGAGAAAACTGAGATATAATGAGGTGAAATCAGTTTCTAATAGTTTTATAAGAAACAGGGTCAAGATACAGAAATATGGAGTTTTTATTGTTTTTATTTAAAATCCCATGTTTTTTCCACTGTAACAATACTTTAATCCCAATTCTTTGTTTTCTTCTCTGATTATCCCTTATTGCTTTGTTTGCCTTTGATGGAATTTATCCTTTATTAACTTGCAACCATTTTGTCTATATTTTACTCTCCCATTTATTAAGTTCTTGAAGGTAAAGGAAAGAACTGGAGCTATATACAATAGACATGTTTGTTTAATAAATGAACAATCATTCACAAGGAGCAATAACAAATATTTTAATTTAATGAGAAAATTTTAGTTGATTTGCTATCTTCCCCTACCCTCCCCCCCCAAATAATTATTCTGAGCCACAACCACAATCCTCTGACAACTACCTAATTGCCTAATGTTGTTAGGGAAATTGCCTGCCCAGAGATTGTTTGATTTTAGTAGAAGTTAGGAAGATATTTCTGTCTACTATTTCTCCTTTGTCATTCTTAAAGAAGCAGAGCAAGGGATATCAGTGCTTCTTCATTTACAATCTTATGACAGAGTTTACTTAGACTTCTTTATCTGGAAAGAATCAAGATATTTAATAGCTTTGGAAAGATCTGGCCCAGCCCTTAACATTCATTGTTTCTTAAAATTCTTTTCTTTTCTTTTCTTTTTTTCCTCTGAGGCAATTGGAGTTAAGGGTCACAGAGTTAGGTGTCTAACTAATTAAGTGTCTGAGATCAGATTTGAACTCAGGCCCTCCTGACTTCAGGGCTGGTGCTCTATCCACTGTGCCACCTAACTGCCCCTATTTCTTAAAATTCAATTTTGTTTTAATTTCAGGTATGAGTTCTTTCCTTCCATCCAACACTCCATTTCTATTGAGAGAACAAGAAAAACAAAACCTACTACAGGCATGTATAGTCAAGCAAAACAAATTCCAGAATTGGCTATGTCCATAAAAATCTCAAAAATACAAACTGATGTGTATTTTTCAATCCATCACCTCTCTATCAGGAGGTAGCTAGTATGTTTCATCATGAGTCCTCTGGAATTGTGCATTGTCATTATGTTGATCAAAGCTAAATTAATTCAAAAGATTACCTTGAAAATAGGAGTATTCTGAGTGTAATTTCCTCTCCAAATTCTTAGGTTCAATTACCTTTAAAATTTTCCCTCTGTTCTCTAACCCTGCACCCTCCCATAAAAAGAGAAAAAAAAATGAAAAAAAAAAAAACAACAACAATTCTAGGTCTCTTTCCACCATTAGATGAACTAGGTAACAGAGATTATGGTTGCTAGGTATGAATAAAAAGATAGAGTGAAAAGACAAAGAAGGAATCCAATGGGGAAAGAATAACCTTGGATCTGAAGGGCAATCTAGTCCAGTGGCTAAGTTAATGTAGATGAATTAACCAATGGCAATGATCTATCTATAAATAGTGCTGCCTTTATTTGTTTTGCAGACTAATCCAAGCCACAGAATCCACATATGTACTGCAAAGCCTTGGTAAATTCTCAAATTATGTGATCTCCTCATCTTAAATAGCATGAAGAATGAACTGGGCAATTCCTGCACACTCCTGCACAATATGCAATTTCAAAAATAGTTTTAAGATTTTGCTTGGACAAAAAGACTTTTTCTTTTTCTTTTTCTTTTTCTTTTTTTTTTTTTTTCAGTGCATTCACCTGACTTGGCTTCTCTATATAAGCATCCCACCCTGTTGGCTGTTTCGCATAATTCTGCACAGATGGGTCAATCTATCTACTTCTTTCCTTGTTGCTATTGTATAAAAAATTTCAGAAGCAGGTGTCTAGATCCTTTCTGCCAATCCTATTCATGATTCTGGCTCTCAATTATCTTTCCTAAATTTAAAAAGATTTTTACAGAGCATTTTCAAAAAAATTTTGCATAACACAATGATCAGAATATTTTTAAATTATATGGATAGACACAATAAGTATATATATATATGTATATATATATGTGTGTGTGAATATATATATGGATGTAGATCGACTTTATGTGTACATATTTGTATGTATTTATGTGTGTGTCATGTCTCTCTCCCAAGAATTTCAAAATACTTCATATATGTTGTGACAAATTCCTCCCAGAGTTGAAACTATATCTTGGGTATTTCAAAATTACTTTTGGCAATTTTATGACTCATTTTCAATACACAGTTTTTCATGTAAGGCCCTGGAAAAGTTGTTTGCTACTATAGTTTTCAAAGAAGCTTTACTTTCTAAAGGGTGAGTAGTTTGTAGGAAAAGAGTTTATGATCAGACTTGTCTTTTTGCAAGTGAAATTAAAGATGGGAAACTGAGAGTAGAGGGAGCTTAATTGTCTTGCTCTAATTTATCAAAGATAAATGATAAAGCATGGGTTTAAGCCTAAATCTCCCTAATTGCACTTCCAGGATTATTTAGTTCAACATAGATAAGATTTTTAAATACCACATCTCAATATCCCGGATAACTTTTTCAACATGCAAAGTCTTCCCAGGTAATGAATGAGTAGGATGGTCTTCAATCCACTGTTAGTCAGCCAGTTCGGTAAGTCTCTCCAGTCAACCTTACCTCTGGGGAAAATGGAATCATGCTCCAGTTAATCACTTCCTCATAGACATATTAGCATTTTATTTTCTCTCTGATTTCCCATGGACCAATGAACTATCAACAATATCAACTATTTCTGAAACCAGGATGTGCTCTCCCCGCAAAAGCAAGAGTTTTCCCTACAATGATGATTCAAATTAGTCAAAAAGAGAAATGCATATAACTTGTAATATTAGAAGTGCAGTGATAGAAAATTCATTTTCTCTATTGTGTCCTATGATCTTTAAAATTTCATGCAATTATGAAATCCTATAAGGTTATGATTTTATAGTTCTGTGATTTATCTGACTCAGGAAGAACTGAATTTACTACAAATTCAGCATCAAAATTTCAAGGTATAAAAGATCTTAGAGATCCACTGGTAAATTTTTGGAAACTGAGACCCAAGTCAAGTTCCACAGGTGGTAAGCAGCACATTTGGGATTAGAGCCCAATTACTGGATTCTGATTCCAAATGTAGAGTCCTTTTCACTGAAAAATATTGTGCAATTTACCTACTTTGTAAGTGATGAAAAAAAAATTTATAGTTTTTTGTTTTTTTTTTTTTTTTTGAGGGGGAGAAAAAGCAATCAGGTTAAGTGACTTAGCCAAGATCACACAACTGTTAAATGTCAAGTATCTGAGGTCAAATTTGAATCCTCTTAACTCCAGGGCTGGTGCTCTAACTACTACATCACCTAGAAGCCCCTAGGGGATGAAATTTACTTAAAGAGGTTCTTGGGCTAAGAAAACCACCTAATTTGTTATTTGAAATTACTTTCAGTAGTTTTGCTTTGGAATCATCAAAATTCTTTTCAGCCACAAATTTCAATGGCTTTTAAAATTAAAGCATTTGATATTTGAAGTCCAAGGTGCTAAAATGAAAAATATCAATTTTATTCATTTTTAAATGTCATGGTTTGAATAACTCAAATTGTTTACTTTTAGAGATTAAACATATTTTTTTAAAGCATAGCCTGAAAAAAGAAAAAAGTCTTTCTCCTTCTCCACAAGTGTTATGAGTAGACTTCATTCCATAGGGTTACCTAGTATACATTGAGATTTTAATATCTATTTCCATAAGCATGCTAACTTTTAAACAAATCCATTTTCACACAACACAAATCCAGTCAATAAGTACTTATTAAGCACCTATCTACCATGGATCAACAATTGTTTTAAGCACTGGGGATACAAAGTAAGAAAAAAAAATATTTCTTTCCTTCAGATTCTAATAGGCATGACAATTTGCAAACAAAAAGGTACAATCAAGCTATAAACAGGATAAATAGGAAAAAAGCTAACTGAGAGAAAGAACTAGAATTGTGGGATTAGGAATTTTAGGATTAGAAGGTAAGATTTTAGTTGAGATTTACAGGAATTTAGGGGAGCTATAAGATAGAAATGCCTAAAGTCAAGAAATGAAGTGTCTTCTATTTGAAATGTAAAGAGGCCAGCGTCACTAGATTGAAGAATACATTAAGGCAGGGATAAGGAATAAGAAGACTAGAAAAATTGGGACAGGGTAGTGTAGTAAATGAAGGATTCTGGGTGCCAAATACAGGATTTTGTATTTGATCTTGGAGGTATTATGCAACACTAGAGCTTTAATTATAAGTGATAATGATCAGACTCGTTCTTTAGAAAAATCACTTTCTCGGCTTAATGGAGAATGGATTGGAATAGGAAGGCATTTCTAGCAGACAGACCCACAAGTAGGCTGTTGCAATAATCCAAGCAAAAAGTAAAAAGGGCCTGTATAAGTATAGTGAAAGTATCATAGGGGATGAAAAGATGAAATGTTACAATGATCAAGAAATGTTGCAAAGGTTAAATTGACAGTTTTGGCAATAGATTGCATATGAGGCATGAGAGATAGTAAAGAGTAGAGGAAGATGTCTAGGTTATGATGCTGGGGAATGAGATGAAGACTTTATATAGGGATTGGGGGAGAGATGATGAATTCAATTTTAGATGTGTAGAGTTTAAGAAGTTTTTGGACATCCAATTTTAATGGACCTCTAGTTCAAAATGTTTGAAAACCAGTTTGAGATTGAAAGTCAGCAGAAAGGTTGGGGGGGGGGGGTTAGGTAGATTTAACAAGGATGCCACAGGAATGATCAGATTAAGTTGAAGGCGAATCGACAAAATGGCATCTTAAAAACCTAGAAAGATGAGAATATATTATGGAAGAGAGGATGATTGACAATTATCAGAGGCTTGGAAGACATCAAGAATGTATGCCACAAAGAATTGCTTCAAAATTTGGGAGAAGGAAAGGGATAGAGAAACAGAGACAGAGACAGAGAGACAGAGAAAAAAAGAGAAGGGGGGATTTTCTTACTCTTTCATGAACATTCAAATTCAAGTTACAACTCTATAACTTACTATGACCTTGGGCAATCTACTTAATTTCTCTGAACCTTCAATATGGGATTAATAACAGAATAAGGGAAATTAAATGAACAAGCCAAGTGTTACAGTAATTCCCAAGAAATGTTAAAATAATAATAATAGGTAAAACCTGTAAAAAATCATAAAACATGCCAAATATTATGTTAGGCACTTTACAAATAACAACTCATTTGATTCTCACAACAATCCTGGGAGGTTATTATCCTCATTTTATATTTGGAGGAACTGAGGCAAAAAATAACAGATTTTCCTGGAATCAAAAACTAATGAGTATCTGAGGTTGGATTTGAATTCAGGTCTTCTTGAATCCAAGTCTAGAGATCTCTCTACCATATCACCTAACTACCTCATATATATGTATTACACATTATACATATTATATTATACATCATGTATAAGTACATATCCAAATAAATAATATTAAATATATGTATATGACTATTATTAACTATTAGCATGTATGTATGTATATGTATATATATATATATGTATATATATATATATATTTAGGAAAGGATTTCTATTTGAAGGATTTAAAGGATTACTTGGTCAGGAGATATGGAGAGGTATCACGTGAAAAACACAGTAAATGACTATTGCTTTGTTATACCTTAAATAGCCTCCCTCATCATATTAGACTAAATATCATTTCTAAAGGAGATCTGTAAAGTTTGTAGAGTGACAAGCTATGAAACTACCTAGTTTCATATCACCTATCACCTAATTGCTTTTTCATAAAGAAGATAAGTTGCTTTTGGATATGCTTTACACTATCTCATTTGATCACTACCACATTAATAAGGCTGATGTTTGATATGTTATCCACATCTCATTGTCAAGAGACTATGATGCAGAGAAATTGCATATTGTGAAACTGGGGAAAAAAACTCTGATCTTCTGACTTCAAATGCAATGCCTTTTTTATCACATCATACTGTGACACAATACAGTTCACTATGTTAACAATAGTTGAAGAGTATCTGCATCAATTTTTCTAAAATTCTAATTTTAGATAAATTAAGATCAAATTTAAAAGATGTGGCAATTAAACTATTCAACAAGCACTAAATGTGTAGAATTGTGCTCCAGAGATAATACTTTATATTTAAATAATTCTTAGCCGAGACAAACTACTTTTATATATTTCTCAGTGGAGAAATACTAGGAGAAGCAAAAACAAAATGTTGTGACTTACCATGATTTAGAAAAAATAAATTATGTTCCCTCCCCACTCCTACCTCCTATCCAACACTAAATCCCTCACATTAGCTGAAAGCCCAGGAAGACCTTCTGAATCCACATTTTCATATTTTTAAGAATGCATTTTATACAACTCCAAAGCTGAATGAGGCTCATACATAGAAAGCTCCAAACAATAATATTTTCTAGAATGGGTTTAGGAGAAGTTCTGCAAAAAATCAACAAACATGGACAGATAATGGCAAAAGAAAACAGTCTACAGTATCATTTTATCCACACCATTGAGTACAAATGAAAATTCAAAAGGAAAAATCAGTATGTTCTATAATTTTCAGTATTGCTTTGGGTCAGTTGCTACAATATTTAGCGTAAATTGGGATTCTATATTTAAATTAAATAAGAGAGAAAAAAAGCAATGCTTCTGAATGAAGTTCAAGATTTGCTATATCTTCAGGAAATATATAATCTGAAGATCTCTGTTTCTAGAATCAGAAGAACTGAGTGTGTGTGTATATGTATATATATATATATATATATATATATATATATATATATATATATATATATATATGCACACATATATATTTAACTGAGTATATATATCTTTATATACATATATATATATACTCAGTTAAATATATATGTGCACATATATGTACATATATGTGTATGTATGTATGTATACTCCCTGTGTAAGAAGAATGATCAAGTCTCTTAACAAGTTTCCCTATCTTTAAAATGAAGGAAGGAAAATGGATGATTCCTGAGGTTTCTTCCAATTCTAAATTTATAATCATATATGAAAATAATAACTATTTCTTTCTATCTTACATTTTCATGTGGTTAAATTATTATTTGAGTTATTATTATTTTGAGGTTAAATTATTAAGTGTAAAGTGTTGAGATCATAATTGAAAATCAGGGGAAATAGCTTCATGATATATAAAGTACATTAAATTAGAATTGATGATACTTAGATTTAACCACTAACCAGCTAAATTGCCCCTTATAAAATGTGAATATTAGATCTAAATGATGTCCAATTTTAACTCTAATGTTTGATGTTTTGATATTTTGTATACTTCTGTGATTGTCACCTAAGTGGATAGCCATTTCATATCTAAAACAAATAATTTTCCAATATTCCTCATACATAATGAAATAATTCATTTTTTTTTTCTGCTACTAAAAGGCACAGTAAGAGCAAGTGGGTGATAGTTGTCCCAAGAATTTTCTTTAGTTCTCCAAATTTCAATTTCATATTTTTTCTTCTATTGCTCTTATAGGCTTTTACCTCCTGTGGGCCTCATATTTTGGTAGAAGTTCAATATGGTTCACATTATTCCTGTACTAGTATACTTTCTATGCTTAATGCTCGTCTCTTACTAGGCTGGAGTTCCATCTTCCACTATATCCTATGGCTTTATATAAAATGATGTCTTCCAGGTCTTTTTTCTTTAACTCCTTGTTGGTTTAATTAGATGTAATTGTCTATATGGTGTGTGAGCCAATAGAATACATTTAATAAAATGCTCATTGCTAACCAGCAACTGAATTGCTTCCTTCTATTGTATTTTCTTTTGTTTTAGCATTGCAAAATCAAACGATATTTCAAGAACAAAGAAAAGGCTTTGATAAGGTAATTTTTGAAAAATGCATTTGGATAGTAGAGGCAGGGGTATTAGTTAATTAATCAACTTCAATGCAGAATTCTCTGAGTATCAGATGAGGGAAGAAAAACAGAGCATCTAAAAACAAACTGATCTTAGTTATACAGTCCTCTCCCTTGACACACAAAAATAATAAATTTAATTCAATGAACATTTTATAAAGCACCTACTATGTATATGTTACTATGCTAGACTTTAGAAAAAAATAACAATACAGAGTTCTTTCTTGTCCTCTGGGAACTTTTAATTCAATAGAGAAGATAACATTCCATTTTAAGAAAGAAAAAAAAAACCTTTTAATTCAGGTCTGTGATTTCATTGTTATAGGGAAGTATTTATGAGGATATAGTTTTTATTATTTGTATGAAGGGAATACAAAGGATTTGGAAAATTCTACATTATTTTTCTCCTTATTTAAATTCTTGATTGAACAGGTTACATGAATAAAGGAAAGTATAGTTTATTTGCTATGACATAAATAAATAAATAAAACAAAAAGATATTGATGTTTGTTATATATTACAAATAAGTGCAAAAGAGGGGCTGTATTGTTATAGTGGAAAGGTGAGTAATGTGGAAGTTAAGAAGCCTATTTCTAGTTCTGGATATACTAGCATCCCACTATACAGTGTTGAACAGATTATTTTACCTTTGTGGGCCTTAATTTTATTATCTACAAAAAGAAGGTTGAAATAGATGGTTTTTATGGTGCCATCTAGTCCTGACTAAATGTCTATTTTTTGCCTTATAATTGTTTTCCAGGAATCCTGAGGATTTGAGAAGGAACATTATATTCTGTTTTGAGTCCTGATTTGTTTCATTTTTTTTCATGACCTAGACAAAAAGAACAACACTTTTACAGTTTGCAAAACACTTTTTTTTCCACAACAGCCTTTTAAATGACTTCTACAAATATTATTATTCCCATTTTATAAGGAGGACAGCATGTGAAATCAGATAAAGAGAATTCTCATAGTCAAGAAAATCTAGGTTTAAGTCTTATCTATCATTCACTAGCTCTGTGACCATGGACAAATCATTTATCAGTGTCCAGACAGCCCTTTAAGACATTAAAGAGTAGGAGCCAATATACACTGGCAAAAGATTCTATACATATGTATGCATATATGTATACATATATAGATACACACAACAGATACATATGTATGTATTTATGATAACATGTGGGATTAACACACACATATGTAGGTATGTATACACATTGTTGTCATTCAGTCAATCAGTCCTTCATGCAGTTCTTCATGATCTCATGAACCATAGCATACCAATACTATCCATGGGATTTTCTTGACAAAAATACTGGAGTGGTGGATTAAGACAACCAGAAGTTACATGACTTCCTCAGTGTCACATAGTAAGCATCTGAAGAAGGATTTGAACTCAGGTCTTCTTGATTCCAGACCAAAAGCTCTATCCATTGAGCAACTTTTCTCCATATATACATATATACTATGCAGACATTCATATGTATATACATATACACAAATGAATTTATAACAACAAAACTACAAGTCAATTCCACTCCATTCTTCAGTTGAATAAACTGAGACTCAGAAAAGTTAAGCTGCTTGTTCAAGGTTATGCATTTAGTGACAGAGATGACACTCCAACTCTAGTGTTCATTCTACTACCACACAATGTAGATAAAGAGGGGAACTAACTTAGAGATTATTTCAGTACAACTCACCTCATTTTTCTGCTAAAATATTTAAGTAAGACTATGTAACAAAACATTTGATAGTTTCCCATTCTAATTTTATGGATGAAATAGAGAAATGTGAACCAGACACCTAGATATATTAATTCAAAGCTGGAGAAAATCAGTCTGGTTGTATGTATTCTTGCATTTCAATTATCACAAAAGCAATTTCTCCTTATTGAGAGTATCTTAGATTTCTTTTAAATTTAGAAATAGTACAGTTGAATTATTTAGTAAGGATCTGTCATGGGAATTTTCTGTATTTATATTACACAGACTGAAGACTATTTAAAGCACAAGATCAGAAATAGGCCTCAAGGGACCAACTTGATCAACATGCACATATTACAAGGTAAGTCTGCAATGATACAAACCACATTTTCATGTTAGACTTCTTTTCCCTTGAGTTCATCTCTTTTGAATTGCAAAGTTATTTTCTCTGCTTCTTTGTTTTCTGATTCAAAATAAAAATGTTATGCAATTATCGAGTATCAATATGACATGGCTTCAAATCTTTCCTCTGTTTTATATTAATTACATAATCATAGATAATTCACATAACTTGGCCATTCCTCAAGGTGACCTTCTAAAATTGTGTGGGGAAAAAACTGCAGCAATGAATTTCTAGAGTTTACACTTACAGAATTGCTGATTTGAATTGATGGAGGAAGATTCTACACTATGAACATTAAACCATAGGTCTAGATGAGAGATAGAATCAGAGAGAAAGCAATAGAGAATCAGAGAGACAGAAGTAAGAAAAAGAATAGAGAGAAGAAACAGAGATGGATAGAAAGAAAGATAGGGATAAACAGAGATATAGAGAAAAGGAGATAAAAAAGACACAAAGAAAGAAGAAAGAGACAGAGAGACAGAAACAGAAACAGAGACAGACAGGAAAATTATGTGCTGGGAAAGAAGGGAGCTGTTTCCAGTAGAGAGTTGGACTATATTACCTCTGAAGTACCCTCTAACTTTATTATTCTATGATCTTATATATCAAGTACTGGACAAACCAGAGGTCCTCTGTTGTAGTTTCAAATATACAAAGTTGGTTGATTCATCCCACTTTCTCTTCTTAAAATTGCTCTTGAGCCCAATATGAGAGGGAGGGAATAGAAAAATGGGTGGTGCTCCCTTGTAATACTTGGTACAAGAAAGGAAAGTATCCTAGAAAAGAAGGGAGGATAATAGTAAGGAAGAAGGCAAAGAAAGGCCACCTTGCTCAAAACATTTATCTTTATTCTTTTAAAATCCAAGTGCCTCTGGAAAGAACCAAGCTTTACTTAGGTCTTAGAATAAATTACTTTTTTTTTTTTTTTTTAGAAAATCAGATCAATAGTAACCTAATATCATCTGAACTCAAGTAATCCATTTTAATTGGAATAGGAAGGAGGGGATATTTTGGAACTGAAGAGCTGGACAAAGTAGAGTATGAGATTTTTAACATCGTGAATGGAGAAGGGGAATAGAAACAGATTACGGAGGAGTTCAGAAAATTAAGAAACAAAGGTAAACAGCCTATTTTTCATTTTTTCCCTTAAAGGCCTTTCCAGTATCTGGTGATGGTGGCATATAAAATCTATTCAAGGGGAATAGGAAGAATTCAGAATGGCTATTCTCTTTGGCAAAAAAAAAAAAAAAAGTTTTATTTAGGGAAGAGGCTATAAACAAAATGAAGGGATACAATAGACATAAGGAATGGTAACTATGAAATAGGGTGGGAGAGCCTATGAAAGACAAATTCCTCAGTGAACTCACAATTACCCAGTAGAAAGGGAGCAACTCATGAGATTGGGATATGCTCTAACTGGTAGGCTAAATTGTGAAATGGACTTAGCACCTTAACACAGTTTGTTAGCTGTAAGGAGGAAAAATGGAGTTGAGAAGCATAGTGTTCTTAGGGAAGTATACTATGTGGCATGGGGAAAGGGAGAGGGAAAGACACCATGAAGCAGAGTGCCTGCAGTAACAGACTGACCCAAAGGAAGACAGCAGCCATGGGATGGCTCATAAGTAGATTTTATAGGGAAAATTTGACTCTGGAGACATGACTGGGATTTCTTACAAGGCATGGCAAGGTGAGATTGCTCCAGGCCTCTAGAGAGAGTGGATCTCAGGAGTTTGTCATAACTTGAATTTCAGACTGGTAAACCTCCTCAGAGGGTGGGACCATGATGGAGCTAAACTAATTTCTATCAGAGCCTTCTCCCTGCCTGTCTCAGGGATTAGTTCCTCTGATAACCATACCTAATACTAAAGTCCTTATCAATGATCAATTCAGGGTTGGTTTAACATCAAGAAAATTATTAATATAATTGATTATATCAATAATAACTTTTAAAATCATATAATTATATCAGTAGATGCTGAAAAAGCATCTATTTGTTCAACTTATTTTTATTAAAAACACTTGAAAGAATTGGCATAAATAGTTTTTTTCTTAAATTAATAAGCATTTATCTAAGACTAAGAAGTATTATTTGTAATGAGGCTAAATTAGAAATCTTTCCAGTAAGATCAGGTGTGAAACAAGGAAACAAAGATGACAACTGTCACCAATTTTATTCAATATTGCATTGGAAATCTTATCAATAGCAATAAGGGAAGGAAAAGAAATAGAAGTGATCAGAATAAGGAAGGAGGTAATAACAAAGTTATTTCTTTTTGAAGATAATATGATGATATACTTATAAAATTCCAAAGACTCAACTAAAAAGTTAGTTGAGACAATAATTTTAGCAATGTATTAGCATTTCTACATGTCACAAACAAAACTTTGCAAGAAGAGATAATTTAAAAACATCATTTAAAATAATTCTATATTGTATAAAATATGTGGAAGTATGCCTGCCAAGACAAACCCAGTAACTATGCAAACAAAATTATAAAAAAATTATGCAAATAAAATCACAATTAAATTTTTGGAAAAAGATTTGGGGATAAGAATTCATTTTTTGGAAAAAAATTTTTAGAAAACTGGAATGCAGAATGGCAAACCTGAGTGTAGACTAAAATGTTAGGCCATTTACCAAATTACGGTCAAAATGGATACATGACCCAGATTTGAAGAGAAATTTTATAAGCAAATTAGAACATGGAACATATTATTTATCAGACTTAAGGATAAGCAAAGAAGTTATGAACAAAAAAGAAATAAAGAACAAATGTAGATGTAAAATGGATAATTTTATTACATTAAATTTAAAAATTATACCAAAAAATTAAATGCAATCAAGATCAGAAATAAAGCAGAAAGTGTGTAGGGGGGAGATTTATAGACAGATTCTCAGACAAAGATCTGGTAATTCAAATATATAAAGAACTATCTCAAATCTTTAAGAACATGAGTCATTCCCTACTATATAAATAGATAGGAAATTTTCTGATGAAGAAATCAAAACAACTTATATGAAAAAAATGCTCTGTCATTATTGATTAGAGAAATACAAATTAAAACTACCTTGAGATATTATTCTATATCTACCAGATTGACTAAAATGATAAAAGAAGCAAGGCCAATATTGGAGAAAATATGGAAAAATTGGGACATTAATTTATTGTTGGTGGAATTATGAACAGATCCAACCATTTAGGAGAGCAATCTAGACTTTTATACCTGGAAGTATATTGTTGTTGTTGTTTGGTCTTTTGTTGTTGAAGACATGACATCAGGGAAGTGATGCCATGACATCCAAGTGAGTTAAATTTAAGTGAGGAAAAGCTATGGAAGATAACCTGCCTCACTTTCCTTCCAAAGTTATCTAGGTCTAAAACCAATCTCAAAAGCAAGGTCAAGATAACTGGAGATGTCCCTGGATGAAATGGGAAACCTTGGCTTTTTTAAGCTAGTCTTCAACAAGTCTCAGTTTGACTGAGTTTGTACCCATTCAATGATTAAGGCTACATAGCAAGTTAAAGCAAAGCATCTCTTCTTTCACCTAGTATACAAAAAAATCTAAATAAATAAAACAAATGAATGATGGTGGGGAAGACTTTTAGCATTTCTGGCCAAAGCAGAAATGACTGCTATTTATAATCTATCTGAGTCAATCAGGCCCAAAAAATGATCAAATGGGGTTTGGTCTAGCATGTATTGGTGGCCAATTAGAATCGGATTAATTTTGGCTTAAGGCCTAGCTTTGAGAAATCTAGCCAGTAAATTCCATGATATTTTGGGAGGATTTAGAGGTGCAAAAGAGAAAAAAATGTTTTTAAGAGCATCCATAGGTAAGGGTATGATACTCTATGTGGACAGAGGAAGGAAAGAAGGGAAAGTCTTAGGCCATGGAAGAGCTTAAAAGGGATTTTGAAAATCAAATAAAAGAGGTAGAGAAAAAAATTGGGAAGATAAAATGAGAGTGAGGTAAAAAGAGATACAAAAAACTAATGAGGAGAATAACAATTAAGGTGGTGGCTAGCATTTACACTCTTTCTGTTATTGTTTGCTTGCATTTTTGTTTTTCTTCCCAGGTTATTTTTACCTTCTTTCTAAGTCCAATTTTTCTTGTGTATCAAGACAACTGTATACATATATATATATACATATATATATGTTGTATTTAATATATACTTTAACATATTTAACATATTTAACATGTATAGGACTATTGCCATCTAGGGGAAGGGATAGAGGGAAAGAGGGGAAAAATTGGAACAGAAGTTTTTGCAAGGATCAATGTTGAAAAATTACCCATGCACATGTTTTTTTATTGACAAAAATTATAATCTAGGACCAATCTTGGCCAATGTTATGATTTTTATTCTGTTCTTTGTTCTATAGTTATTAAAAATACATTGCACTCTCAATTCAGTCTTTTAATAAGGGGGAGAGCCATTAGACCCATCCTTTATTATGGATTGTATGGCCTTGTTAATAAATGTTAAATTGCTTAGGTTATTGTCTCAGTTAAATTGCCTTGAGTTAAATTTGACATTACCTTTACAACAATTCTTGCATAAACCTTCTTTCCTTGAGCATCTCTAACTTGGCATATCCAAAATTGAACATATTATCTACTTCTCCATCCCCAAATTACCCCACTAAAGAAAAAACATTATTTCTTCAAAGTATATAGGTATATATCTAAATACTTTGACCTAGCTTGGTTTATTTCTAAAGATAATTAGGAAAAAGGGAAAAGAATGTATATGTTCTAAAATATTTATATCATTTCTCTTTGTAGTGGCAAAGAACTGAAAATTATAAGGATATATCGAATGGGGAACAGCTGAACAATTTGTAGTATATGATTGTGATGGAATACTACCATGTCATAATAAATGAGCTCAGTGATTTTAGAAAAACATGAAAAGACTTGTTTGATGTAATGAAGGGCAAAATGAGCAGAAGCAAGAGAATATTGCATAAAGTAACAGCAATATTATTTTAAGAATGACTTTGAATGAATGAGTTACTTTAACTTATTATAAATATCCTAATTAATCATAAGGGACATATGAAGATATTATCTTTATCCCAAAGAAAGAATTGATAAATAGTATATATAAAATAATTTTCTATTTGGGTCTAATGGTAGCCATGTCTAGGACAGGGAGAGGGAAGGAAAAAAAAAAGAAATATAGGTGATAATTTTATTGTATATTTGAAAGAAAAAGCAAATCATATGTACTAGATTTGTAGTTTCACAGGCAATCATCTTTTTTTATTGTGCTATGTTATGGAAATTCTTGTTTTATCCCATAAAGTCAAAATAAAGTTTAGTGATTTTTTAAAAAAGAGGTAATGGTCAGGGTGGTACTGGTTAGAGATAAATTATACTCGTGTGGAAGAATTGGATGAAAAGAAGGACTGAAAAGTACAATTGTGAGGAACAATAGAATATAGGGAAATATACAAAGAGTAATTATAACTTTGAATGTGAATGATACGAACATTTTGCCACCTAGCTAAACTTGAGAGAATTTGTTTCCTTTGACTTGGTATATTGGGCAATAAAACTGAATACTTAATAAGGGATGGTCGAAATGTAGACGAAAAACTAATTGGAGACTAATCTTAAAGGATGAGTAGGTTAAAGAATAAATAATAGAAACAATCAATATTTCCATTAAAGAGAATGAAAAGAATGTGACAACATATCAAAACTTAAACAATACAGCAAAAGCAGTAAATAGGAAAGTGTATATCTCCAAATGCTTGCATCAATAAAATAGAGAAAGATCAGACCAATGAATTGTGTGTACATTAAAAAAAAAAAGCCTAGAAAAAGAACAAATAAAATTTCTGTCAAAATGCTAACTTGGAAATCCTAAAAATTAAAGGTGAGATTAATAAAACTGAATGTAAAAATTGAATTAATAAATAAAACCAATAAAATAGATAAACCATTGATAAATGTGATTTTTAAAGAGAGAGAGAAAAAATAGGGAGGAGGAGGCATGGTGGCAAAGTCTGGACATATAGAATCAGAGTCAGATAAAGAATGAAGCATGGTTGTTCTATGCTCTTCCTCAAAATGGAGGTACCAGAAAGAACTCAATGGGAAAAGGAGTTCTAACTTGAGAAAACCATAGGAGAGGGAGATGAGAATGATGAAATGGAAGAGCAGGCATGATAGTGAAACTCTGGTTGTACTCAAAAGTCCCTTGTGGCTCCCAACTGTGTGTGGCATAAAATACAAACTCACATATGTGATTTAAAACCCTTCACATAAAGCTAATCTTACAGTCCTCTTCATGCAATTTGTATTCCAGCCACATTATTTCACATTCTTAGCAACAAGCCTTATTTCACTTTTATCTTTGTACCCTCAGTTCCCAGCAAAGCATTTTCCAAATAGTAGCTGTTTGATAAAAACTTGTTGAATGAATAAATGGGGAGACCAACTTGAAAGAATGTAAGAACACATGACGGGTAACACAGTAACAGTGGGAGATTGTTAGATTGGAAAGGATCTAGATTGTGAGGATAAGAAGTTCCAACTTGATTCTATAGACAGTAGGAAGATGTTGAAAATGTTTGAAGGGAGGTTCAAGATACTTTAATACTTTTCTAGACATTTTAGGAAGATTAAATTGAAGGGAGAAGGTGAGTTGCTTTTGGTGGGGTGAGGGGAAAGAAACTAAAATTAGGAAAGTTGCAATGATCCGGTCTAGCTCCTCTGAAGGGCTCAGAATAAGTCCTTAAATGAGAAGGTCCGGGCTAGCTCTGAAGGGCTCAGAATAAGTCCTTGTCAGGATAAGCAAAAGTCCTTGCTCCACGTTGTGGACACCAATTTGTAATGTGCTATTGTCTCCAGAAACTGCGGATCACACTCTGGTCTAGAGGAGAGACTTCTTCCTCCAGAGAGCCGCCTCAAGTCTCTCTCTCTCCCAGAGAGCCGCTCTAACTCTGGTCCAGACAAGACTCTCTATCTCTCCAGTGCCCCCCTCTTTTATTTTCCCAGAGAATGGGCGTGGGATAACGCAAGGGCTTCTGAGAAAAATTACTTCAACCAATGAACTTGCTCCTCCTAAGCATGCAAGCTCCTCCCCCAGGAGTTCATAAGTAAAACTCCCAGTAAAGGCCAGAACTAGAGAATTGTTAAGTACCGACTTAGCACTTAGTAAGAACCTAACAGAAAGTCAGTTACGAGGCTATTGCAATATTTAATTTATTAGATGGTATAGACCTAGACTAGATTAATAATAAAAGAGTAGGATTGAAAAAGTTTGTGAATGTTTTGCCTCTTCTGAAATTAATAGAGATAATAAATTTATATAACAAACAGAAATTTAAAATAGATGATGTTGAAAGTGATGAAACTTTTATTTTGTAACCTTTAATGATAACAATGGATGAAGTTTTAATGTGCTCATAAAGCCCTAGTGCTCTACAAAAAAATAAGTAAGCTTCCTGAAACATCTAAAAGCAAGTTCAGAGAAAGATTTAGGACTCTTGAGCTATTCACCTAGTAACCAAATATTATTTCCTATTCTTTTCATAACCAATTTACTTTGTTTTTTCTCTGTATATTTTCTTCCCTATTCCTTATTTGGAACTTATCTCATGCTTTATAACCCATTTGTTACTTTATTCATGTTAATTGATAATGTTATTGCTGAAAGATGATAAAACATGTTTTGATACTTTGTTGTAACTGTAGGCAAAAAAGTAATAGAGTTAAGAACTGATAGTTTTATATTTCTACCTTTTAGAAACAACTGCAGAGGGATCCATTCCAGCCTCTCAAATAAAGCTTAAAAGAGCCCGACTTGCAGATGACCTGACTGAAAAAATTGTTCTCAGGCAAAGTCTCCGGGAATTAGTGGAGAAGAATAGAATTCCTGTTGACTCAACTATGAAAGAATCTGTGAAAGGTAGTTAAAGCAAAATACAATTGTCTCCCGTGTTATATGGGCAGAAAAAAGTTGTTACTCTGTGATAACACATTATGACATGAGGTCCTCAGATTATAAAATCATCATATAATGTAGTTTTATGAAATTTTCCATACACACACAGGTTTTTATGTACAGTATGAGACAATTATTCTTACATCTTGACATCCCATCTTTGTCCATATCTTCCAAACGTTTTGTTGCCCATGATAGTTCACATGCTTTATATAATTTGTGAGGCATTTGGAAGATATGCAATTTTTTCCAAATATTTCACAATTTTCTAATTCCTTGATTAAGGTATATTTATTACCCTTTCCAAATTCTTTCTTTTTAACTAATACTTCCTGGAAAAGGTAGCATTAAAAATTTAATGTTCAAAATTTTGAGTCAGAGAGGTAGCAGACAACTTTCCAAATTTTGAATTTATATTGCAAGATAAATATCCTCACTGGGAATTCCTACACCAGTAAAAAATCATAGGTTATTATATATTTTTTTTATTTTCTACTTTAGTTTTTGTTAATTTATAATTATAATTTTTTGACAGTACATATGCATGGGTAATTTTTTACAACATTATCCCTTGCTCTCACTTCTGTTCCAAATTTTCCCCTCCTTCCACTAACTTCCTCCTCTAGATGGCAGGCAGTCCCATATATGTTAAATATGTTATAGTATATCCTAGATACAATATATGTGTGCAGAACTGAATTTTTTGTTGCATAGAAAGAATTGGATTCAGGAGGTAAAAATAACCTGGGAAGAAAAACAAAAATGCAAACAATTCACATTCATTTCCCAGTGTTCCTTTTCTGGCTGTAGCTAATTCTGTTCAACATTGATCGATAGGAACTGAATTAGATCTTCTTTTTGTTGAAGATATCCACTTCCATCAGAATACATCCTCATATAGTATTGTTGTTGAAGTGTATAATGATCTCCTGTTTCTGCTCATTTCACTCAACATCAATTCATGTAAGTCTCTCCAAGCCTCCCTTCATTCATCCTGCTGGTCATTTCTTACAGAACAATAATATTCCATAATATTCATATACTAAAATTTACCCAACCATTCTCCAATTGATGGACTTCCATTCATTTTCCAGTTTCTAGCCACTAAAAAAAGGGCTACCACAAACATTTTGGCACATTCAGGTCCCTTTCCCTTCTTTAGTATTTCTTTGGGATATAAGCTGAATCAAAGGGCATACACAGTTTGATAACTTTTTGGGCATAATTCCAGATTACTCTCCACAATGGTTTCACAACTCTACCAACAATGTATCAGTGTCCCAGTTTTCCCACATCCCCTCCAACATTCATCATTATTTTTTCCTGTCATCTTAGCCAATATGATAGGTGTGTAGTGATATCTCAGAGTTGTCTTAATTTACATTTCTCTGCCATAATACTATCCCCAGATTATGCTTTTTTTTCTTGCTCCCCCTGAACCCCTTCTCCAGTAATAAACTTATGGGCCCCACTTGCATCACACAGCCCTCCCTCTTTAGTATCCCTCTCTCCTCCCTTTAAATCCCTTCCCCTTTTTTGTATCCTTTACTTATTACTCTTTTCCTTTTCCCTTTTTCTGTCCCACTTTTTAATGAGGTGAGAGAGATTTCTCTGTAAAACAAATATGTCAATTATTTTCTCTTTGAGCCAACTCCAAGGGAGTAAGATTTACACAATGTTCCTCTCCCTTTCTAAATTCCCTCAGATAGTGATTTGGAACACTCTTTCATATGAGTGGAAATAGTTTCAATTTCATCATCTGGAAATTGTCTGTTCATATCCTTTGATCCTTTATCAATTGGAGAATGGTTTGATTTCTTATAAATTAGAGTCAGTTCTCTATATATTTTGGAAATGAGGCCATTATCAGAACCTTTAACTGTAAAAATGTTTTCCCAGTTTGTTATTTCCCTTCTAACCTTGTTTGCATTAGTTTTGTTTGTACAAAAGCTTTTTAATTTGATGTAATCAAAATTTTCTATTTTGTGATCAATAATGAACTCTAGTTCTTCTTTGGTCACAAATTCCTTTCTCCTCCACAAGTCTGAGAGGTAAATTATCTTATGTTCCTCTAATTTATTTATGATTTCATTCTTTTTTTTTTATTATATATATATATATATATATATATATATATTATAATATTATCCCTTGTATTCATTTTTCCAAATTACCCCCCCTCCCTCTATTCCCTCCCCCCGACGACAGGCAATACCATACATTTTACATGTGTTACAATATAGTCTAGGTACAATACATGTGTGCGAATATATGATTTCATTCTTTATGCCTAAATCATGGACCCACTTTGATCTTATCTTGTTATGTGATGTTAAGTGTGGGTCCATGCCTAATTTCTGCCATACTAATTTCCAGTTTTCCCAGCAGTTTTTTTCAAATAATGACTTCTTATCCCAAAAGTGGGGATATTTGTATTTGTCAAACACTAGATTGCTATAGTTGTTCACTATTTTGTCCTGTAAATCTAACCTATTCCACTGATAAACTAGTCTATTTCTTAGCCAATACCAAATGGTTTTGGTGACTGTTGCTTTATAATATAGTTTTAGGTCAGGTACAGCTAGGCCACCTTCATTTGCTTTTTTTATTTTCATTAATTCTCTTGAAATTCTCGACTTTTTGTTCTTCCATATGAATTTTGTTGTTATTTTTCTATGTCATTAAAATAGTTTCTTGGGAGTCTAATTGGTATAGTACTAAATAAATAGAGTTGTTTAAGGAGTATTGTCATCTTTATTATACTCGCTCAGCCTATCCAAGAGCACTTAATGTCTTTCCAATTATTTAAATCTGACTTTATTTTTGTGGCAAGTGTTTTGTAATTTTGCTCATATAATTGCTCACTTTTCTTTGGTAGATAGATTCCCAAATATTTTATATTATTGACAGTTATTTTGAATGGAATTTCTCTTGGTATATCTTGCTGTTGGATTTTGTTGGTGATGTATAAAAATGCTGAGGATTTATGTGGATTAATTTTGTATCCTGCAATTTTGCTAAAGTTGTGAATTATTTCTAATAGCTTTTTAGTAGAATCTCTGGGGTTCTCTATACCATCATATCATCTGCAAAGAGTGATAGCCTGGTCTCCTCATTATCTACTCTAATTTCTTTAATCTCTTTCTTGACTCTTATTGCCAAGGCTAGAGTTTCTAATACGATATTGAATAGTAATGGTGATAGTGGGCAACCTTTTTTCACTCCTGATCTTACTGGGAAAAGTTCCAGTTTATCCCCATTACATATGGTGCTTACTGATTGTTTTAAATATATGCTCCTGACTATTTTAAGGAATAGTCCATTTATTCCTACACTCTCAAGTATTTTTCATAGGAATGGATGTTGAATTTTATCAAATGCCTTTTATGCATCTATTGAGATGATCATGTGGTTTTTGTTAATTTGATTATTAATATGGTCAATTATACTAATAGTTTTCCTAATATTGAACCAATCCTGCATTCCTGGTATAAATCCTACTTGATCACGGTGTATTATCCTGAATATGATTTTCTGTAGTCTTTTTCCTAATATCTTATTTAAGATTTTAGCATCAATATTCATTAGGGAGATTGGTCTACAGTTTTCTTTCTCAGTTTTCAACCTGAGTTTAGGTATCAGTCCCATGTCTATGTCATAAAAGGAATTTTGTAGGACTCCTTCACTCCCTATTTTTTCAAATAATTTATATAACATTGAGGCTAATTGTTCTTTAAATGTTTGGTAGAATTCACATGTAAATCCATCTGGTCCTGGGGATTTTTTCTTAGAGAGCTGATTAATAGCTTGTTCTATTTCTTTTTCTGAAATGTGACTATTTAACCAATTTACTTCCTTCTCTGTTAATCTGGGAAGGCTATATTTTTGGAGATAGTCATCCATTTCACTTAGGTTATCAAATTTATTGGCATAAAGTTGGACAATGTAACTCCTTATTATTTCTCTAATTTCCTCTTCATTGGTGGAAAGTTCCCCCTTTTCATTTTTAAGACTAACAATTTGATTTTCCTCTTTGCTTTTTCTGATCAGATTTACCAAAGGTTTATGTATTTTATTGTTTTTTTTTTTTCATAAAACCAACTCTTAGTTTTATTTATTAATTCAATAGATTGTTTACTTTCAATATTATTAATTTCTCCTTTTAATTTTAGAATTTCAAGTTTAGTATTTGATTGGGGGTTTTTAATTTGGTCTTTTTCTAGCTTTTTAAGTTGAAAGCCCAATTCACTGACCTTCTCTTTCTCTATTTTATTCAAGTAAGCCTCTAAAGATATAAAATTTCCCCTTATTTCTGCTTTAGCTGCATCCCACAAATATTGGTATGATGTCTCATCGTTGTCATTATCTTGAGTGAAATTATTAATTGTGTCTATAATTTGCTGTTTTACCCAATCATTCTTTAAAATGAGATTATTCAGTAAGATTTACACAATGTTCCTCTCCCTTTCTAAATTCCCTCAGATATGATAGGTTTTCTTTGCTTCTTCGTAGGATGTAGTTTCCCTCTTTTTATCTTCCCTTTCCCCTTTGTCTGACACTATCCCCTTCCCATTTCTACTTCCCTTTTTTATGTTATATCAGTAAAATCAAATTATACTTGTGGATTTTATGTCTATCCACAACAGAAATACAGTTCTCAAGAGTTCTTGAGTCGTGCTTCTCTTGAGTCCTATGGTTGGAGATCAAATTTTTTGTTTAGATCTGGTTTTTTCCTTAGAAAACAAATGAAATTCATCTGTTTCATTAAATGTTCATCTTCTTCTATGGAAGAAAATGCTCAGCTTACCTGGGTAGTTTATTCTTGGTTGCATTCCAAGTTCTTTAGCCTTTTGGAATATGAGATTCCCGGCCCTTTGATCCATTAATGTGGATGCAGCCAGATCTTGAGTGACTCTTATTGTGGCACCTCAGTATTTGAATTGTTTTTTCCTGGCTGCTTGTAATATTTTTTCCTTAGTCTGATAGTTCTGAAATATTCCGTGGAGTTTTTTTTGTTTGTTTGTTTTGTTTTGTTTTTTTAGGGTCTTTTTCAAAAGGTGTTTGATGAATTCTTTCAATGCCTATTTTCCCTTCTGGCTCTGTTACCTCTGGGCAGTTCTCTTTGATGATTTCCTGTAAAATAGTATCTAGGCTCTTTTTTTCATCATAATTTTTGGAAAGTCCAATAATCTTTATATTATCTCTCCTAGATCTATTTTCCAGGTCTGTTGTTTTTCCAAGTAGATATGTAATGTTTCTTTCCATTTAAAAAAATCATTTTTGGTTTTGCTTGATTGATTCTTGATGACTCAAGGAATCATTCATTTCTATTTGTTCAGTTCTGATTTTTAATGAGTTATTTTCTTCATTAACTTTTTTTAAAATTTCTTTTTGTATATGTCCAATTGAGTTTTTAAATCAGTTCTTTTGCTCTATGGAAATTTTTTCCATTTCACTAATTTTTTTTAGTGAGTTATTTTCTTTTTCTAATTCACAAACCCTACTTTCCTCGGAGTTCTTTACCTTTTCCAATTCACAAATTCTGTTTCCCTGCACTTCCTGGGAGTTTTTTAACCTGTTCCAATTCACCTGTTCCAATTTCAGGAAGTTGTTTACCTTTTCCAGTTCACCATTCAGAAAATTATTACTCTCTTACATAGCTTCTCTTTCCTTTCCCCATTTTTCTTTCTCTTTTTTTAAGACTTTTAATAATCTCTTCTAGGAGAGCCTTTTGTGTTGGGGACCAACAATTGTCTGGAGACTGTCTGCTATTAGTCTCTTCAGGGTTGAAAACCTGCTCTGTTTCTGTATAGAAGCTATCAATCATCCTTTTAATTTTTTTACTCATTTTTTAAAGCCTGTAGGGTCTGCCTTCAGAGCCAGGAAGTTACCAGCTTCCTCTGCAGAACAGGGATAGGTGTATGGATGGTCTTTCAACTGGCTACAAAGAATGGCCAGTTGGGAGAATTCTCTGGGAAATAGTTCCTTAATGAAAATGACTCAAGCCTGTACGGCCAGCTGCAAGGAGAGGGGGAGGGGTTGTGCCATGAGAAGAACCCCTGCAGATTAACGACTGCCCTGAGGCAAGAGGTGAGCAGTGAAAGTGTCACTACCCTAATCCAAAGCCTGCTGTGGGGCTGTGAGTATTAGCAGCTGGCCAGCAAATAGACCTGCACAGACCGAAAGTGTCTCTGCCCTGGAAGTACAGTCCCACTGCAGAAGTTCTATTGCCCCAGGCCAAGCCCTCCACTGTGTAGATTAGAGGCTGCCTTGGCTGTACCCCCCTGCCATGTAGATTTGCAGCTGCCCTACCTGTGCTTCAGCGTGCAGCTGCACAGTTGCACTGGTCTATGCTGAATCACTTCTGGTTGGGGTTGGGAGGGAGGATACAGCCAGATTCTGTTAAGTTCTGGAGTTTTGTAAAGTACCCTGGCTCTAATCTCTCTGCTGGTCCACTGCTTTACAATCAAGGCAAAGCAGTCAGTCTATGGCAGAGTCGTTTCCACTACTCTTTTGGCCATAGAAGCTACCCCCATCCCTGGTCTGCTCAGAACACCAGTCTTTCCTATCTCCCTGCCTGCCCCTGGTCTGTTCCTGCCTCTCAGGACAAACCTGCTCTGGCGGTCCTCCAGATTAGCTTCGGCTAGTAAGTCGTTGTACCTTTAATCTTCGTGAATTTCACCAGTCAAGTGCTATTTTTGAGGCTGAATTCAAAGATTGGTAATGAGGGCATGAGAGGAGTTTAAAGACTCGCTTGTACCTTCTCCGCCATCTTGGCTCCACCTCCCTAATTTTTTTTCAATCAATAGAACTCTGAAAATATAAAACTACTGGGCAAAAAAGAAAAAGAAAAATTGGCTTAGGTCTACTAAAAACAATTTCCTATTTCACAGTCTTTCCTGACTAGTTCTGAGTATAATTAATTTATGTTAATAAATATATCCATATTAATATCAATCATGTTTTTTGAATCTAAGAAATTATGATGTTCATTAACAATCCTTAGCCCTCCTGAATCTCTTAGTTCAGCTTAGCTATTCATGGACTGCAGACCTATAAAAGGAATAGATTCTGGATCTCATAAATTTACTCCAAGGTTTATTCCAAGGTCCCTATATCTTGGTCAGAATCTAGCACAATCAGTAAGGAATGTTTTGACTTGGTTACACTGAGTCTGTGAGAAAGGAATTGATCAAATAAACCTTCTTTAGCAGTCACACCCAAATTGTCAACCAAATTAAGAGGAACAGCTACAAAGTGACCAAGAATTTTACTTCCCCCAAAAAAATACCCACCCAAAAATACTAGTTCACTTTTTTCTTTAAGAAAACAGAACAACGAAGAATTCCTTTTTCCAATCAATCCCTTTATGCCCAGTGCAGAGGAATTTCTCTACACAGGAAGGTAAGAAAACAAACTATTTTAGGATTACAGAACTAGAAGTGATCTCTGTGATCAGCTAGTTCAACTCTCTGCCTAATGTGAGGTTCCTATCATCCAGAGAAGGACAGTGACTATTCCAAAATGACAAAGTAGACAGTCAATGATTTTTTTTAATAGAATAGCAGAGGGCTTAGAGCAATTAAAAAACTTTCCTTTGGTCATACAGTTCAAAGGCAAGATTTGGTCCATATTTCCTGGACCTGACAGTCTAATATTGTATCCAATTCATTTAACTATTTTCTCTGATTTTTCAAGAATCTTTTAATTTGAACCTTCTTCGGTTATGAAAAGTACAATTCACTACCTAGTTCCTTGTGTTTAGAATCTTTTATCTAGTTACATCTTAAGTCCAAAAAGTAAGTTACAAGTACAATTCAAGTAAAATCCTATAAAATTTCAAATGTGATAATAGAGACATGTTATGTGTCAATTACATATCTAATGGAAATCATTTCCTCACTTGAAGAAAAGATGCATAAGGAAAATACTTGTTTTAAACAGTATTTGGAGCTCCCAATCCCTGTGAGGAAGACATGGACTTACAAATCCCACTTTGCCTTCTGGGTGCAGCCTAAAACAACCCACATCCCCAGAATTTCATTGCAATTCTTCCGGTTCCTCTCTCTATTTCACTCAGATCTCCTACATCTGGAGTTTGTGACAAAACTGGGCTTTCTGAGGTAATGCCAGAAAGGAGGCATTCCTCTTGGTTATTTTTCTTTTCAGTAGTAACAACAAGGTACTTCTGGGATTGGGCTATAATAAGGCTGATTTCAATCTATCAGTCAATCAGTTAATCAATAAACATTTGCTAGTGGCTACTATGTGCTAGGTACTAAGTGGTTGCAATGCAAAATGAGACAAAAAACTATCTTTTCTCAATGAGCTCCCAATTTAATGGAGAAAGACAACAAGCAAACAAATACATATAAGCAACCTACAGGATATGTAAGGATAAATAAGATACAGGATACATATAGGATAACTAAGAAACAATTAGAAAAGTGTAGACACCAGAATTAATAGAGATTGTGAAGGGCTTGCTGTTGAAGATGGGATTTTGACTGGAATTTAGAAAAAGCCAAGAAAGGCAAGAGGTTGAAATGAGGAAAAAGAGAATTCCAGGGATAGAGGACAGAGCAGAGCTGAGAGATGGAATGTCTTGTTTGTGGAACAATAAGAGGGCCAATGCTACAAAATCAAAGGACATGTGGGGCACTGAGTAAGATATTAAGGTAGGAGGTGGTGTTGCACACTGGAATACAAAAGTGTCTCACTTAGGACAAAGGAATTCTAAGGAAAGAGGGATACAAATTCAGCATAACCAATTCAAGATATGTTAGGGGATTGACAAAAAGACAATAGACAACAATCAAGAAGGCATTACCATGGCATTAATCCATGCAAGATCTTGGCTCTTAAACTATTTATGTATTTAACTGAAACTGTTTAAGGAGGGAATAGGTTAAAAACATGCAGGATGTGAACAAAGTAGTAGAATATTTAATTGCTCAACCAAAACATAGTTGGCTAATATCCCCATGTCATTTTAACTTAGTGAGAATGTGTTTATTATTCCTAACTAAAATAATTATCCATTTTACCCACAATCCAGTGATGCAATCGTCTCTTCCATAATTCTTTCACAGTGAATTTAGTACTCCAAGGAAAAACAGGGCTTAATGAGCATGTTTCATTTAATGTATGTAGAATGTGGACAAATTAGCAAGTTATATAAATGTTCATCAAAGATGGAGTTGACTGCCAGCCATACATCATTCTTGACCTAGTGAGACTATTATGAGTTTCTTGCTCTTAACTGCAATCATGATCCATTTGACATGCAATGAACTTAATGCCAACAATATAGTCTTAGAACTAAAATGGTCCTAAAAGCTCCTTTCAAAGGAGATCTATCATTTTTATTCCTTCTCTCCACACTACAGTTATAAATAATACAGGAATATGTCAATCATGATTGGATCTTATTGACCAATCATGGTGAATTCTGGGATCCCCACAACTTCTTAATATGCTTAATCCCCAGCAAAGTGCCCAACATAAATTCTTTTTTCTTTTCCCCTTTTTTCTGAGGCTAGAGTTAAGTGACTTGCTCAAAGTCACACAGCTAGGAAGGGTTAAGTGTCTGAGACCAGATTTGAACTCTGGTCCTCCTGAATTCAGGGCTGATGCTTTATCCACTGCGCCACCTACCTGCCCCCCAACATAAATTCTTAAGAAATACTTAGTTTTGATTGAACTGCACAGAAAAATTCTGTTTATCTGGGTGGGGACTATGTTGTATCTGTTCTTTGTAAAAACAAAACAATTATTTGTGATAATTATTCCTTAACCAGATAATCATTGTAAACTTTAATTATATAGATTATACATTTAATGTATCTAAAATGAATCTAATATATTATAGGTATATATTACATGCTTTTTATATTTTAATTACATAGAATTTTTATAGAAATTTTGTAAGAATTGATATTAAATTTATTAATCCAAATAAAACCAACTCTTCCCTTTTTTGAAAGTTACTCTCTAGTATAGTATTATATTGCACAGTTTTTGCCATTGTCTTATTCATTCACCCGAATAGAACTTGTGCTTCCCAGGGTCAGCCACTTGCTTTACTGCTTTTATGATCTCTTACACTCTTTTATCACATATATTTTTGCTTCAATCATCCTCAACCAGCTAAGGCAGAGGATTTACTTGGTGCAAAAGAATTCATAAGCATTGACAGTATCTTGCCAAAGTCTTAAGTTATAAACTTCCTCTTTGGGTATCATAAATAGCCCTCACAGCTTCTATAACTATCATCACAATTTCCATATCATGAATCCTGTGGGAAGGACATCTGTACTTACATTAGTTATTTGCTATCAATAATATTTGGTGAACTCATGTTAGCTGATCTTGATACTCATTTCTCATAGGCAGCATTAATTTGACCCTAAATGGATTATAAACTAGTAAATTATTTTATTTCCACACTTACAAATTAGCTCCATAATCTTTGGACTTCTTGATGACAGCCCACTCTAAAGCCAACAATTCCAGTTAGTGCATACTAATGATGAATATACCGTTCAGTAATTCCCCTACGGATACACGCAAGGAGTTTTTTCATGAACATCATTCTTTGGATACAGAACTACTTCCAAGCTATTCAAGATTACATCAATATGAAGTATAAAGGGTTTTCTAGAATTTATTTAGTCATTACTAGGTCAAGAAAAGAAGTGATGTGATGAGCTCCTAGATTCAGCCATACACACTGAGTCTATGTATAAAATAGTAGCAAATCTATTGCTGAATTCAGATCAGAGGATTCTGGTCTAGCAGTGAAAGATTTAATTTCTGAAGTTGAGAATTCTTAACTCAAGCCAAGCTTTTGAAACAGAGATATTCTTAGGGGAAGAAGTCATCTTGTTTCTGTCATCATAAAGAAAAGAGCAAATATGGGGCAGCTAGATGATGAAGTGGATAGAGCACCAGCCCTGAAGTCAGGAGGACCTGAGTTCAAATCTGACCTCAGACACTTAATACTTCCTAGCTGTGTGACCCTGGGCAAGTCACTTAACCCCAATTGTCTCAGAAAAAAAAGTAATATGAAACAATTTATTATTATCATCATCATTGTTGTACTATAAATTTAAACCCATTGTTCCTCTAGAATCTTGATGTCATTATGAGAGAGTTTATCCCTGACTTGGGGGAAAAGTTTTTGTACCAATTCTTTTTACTATGCCATATTAATAAATACCTTTTTTGAAATTGCTCATTAAGGCTCCTGGTTAATAAAAATGGAGTTTAATTTAAGAGGTATAGAAGGCTGTCTATGAGCAGTGAGGAACATTCAAAAAAGCTCCCAAATCCACCACCATCATAATCTAAAACAAAAAAAGAAAGCAAAAACACATGCATTATTTCTTCCACATAATTATTGGTGCTTGAAACTATTTTGGTAGAGACAAAGTTTTCATTTCATAATCAGAAATAAAGGTTTAAGAAGTATAAAATCATAGACATGACATTCAAATTTATTCATTTAATTCTATAGAAAAAAGAATTTCTAACCCTCTATAATTGGCTATATCATGCTACATCATGAAAAAATACTCAACCTACTTACTGGTCAGCCTTTTGATTATGAGTCTCAGCAGGATCATGAGTCTCAGCTGGTTCACTAATAACAATTTATAAATCTGTCAACAAGCATTATCAAGTTCTTTCTAGGTACCAGGCACCACACTAGGAAATTGGAATAAAAAGACAAGGATAAAATAATACCTGCCCTCAAAAAGCTCAAATATTTAGAATAAGCTAAGAAAAACAACATGTACATATATAAGTATTTACAAAATACATATAAAGGTAATAGGTAATGAATGGAGAGAAGAAAAAGATACTAGCAGCTGGGACAGATCAGGAAGGGCCTGCTAGTCATGTAAAAGATGGTGCTTGAACTAAATTTTTATGAAATTTTTTATTTTGCCATTTCTAGTAATATGAAAAAATGCTCTAAATCACTATTGATCAAAGAAATGCAAATTAAGACAACTCTGAGGTACCATTACACACCTCTCAGATTGGCTAAGATGACAGGAAAAGATAATGACAAATATTGGAGGAGATGTGGGAAAACTGGGATACTAACGCATTATTAGTAGAGTTGTGAATTGATTCAACCATTCTGGAAGCAATATGGAACTATACCCAAAGGGCTATCAAACTATGCATAATCTTTGACCGAATAGTGTCATTACTGAGTCTGCATTCCAAGGAAATCATAAAAAAGGGAAAAGGACTCATATGTGCAAAAATGTTTGTAGCAACTCTTTTTGTAAGTGGCAAGGAACTGGAAACTGAGGGGATGCCCATCAGTTGGGAAACGGCTGAATAAGTTGTGGTATATGAATGTTATGGAATATTATTGTTCTATAAGGACTGCTCAGCAGGATGATTTCAAAAAGCCCTAGAAAGTTTTACATGAACTGATGCTAAGAGAAGTAAATACAACCAAGAAAATGTTGTACACAGCAACAACAAGATTATGTGATGATTCTGATGGACGTGGCTCTTTTCAACAATGAGCTGAGTCAGGACAGTTCCAATAGATTTGTGATGAAGAGAGCCATCTGCATCCAAAGAGAAGACTATGGGGACTGAATGTGGATCCCAATATAGTATTTCACCTGTTTTTGTTGTTGTTTGTTTACTTTTTGTTTTCTATCTCATTTTGTTCCTTTGTGATCTGATGTGGAAAAATGTATAGAAAAATTGCACATGTTTAACACATATTGGATTACTTGATGTATAGGGGAGGGAGGTGGGGAAAATGAAAGGAAAAAATTGGAACACAAAATTTTGCAAGGATGAATGTTAAAAACTACCTATGTGTGAATTTTAAAAATAAAAAAGTTTTAAAAAAAACTTTGGTTTTAAGAGGCAGCGATAAGGAGGAATGCATTCCAAGTTGGTTCAAAGAAAAAGAATTGGTTGATATAGTGTCATGAGTAAAGCCAATATGCTTAAAGGGTGGATGGAATAAGTCTACATTTATAGATGGGAAAACTGAGGCTTAAAAGGTACATAAATAGCCTTGTCAAGATCACACAAGTAGCAAATAAAAGAACTGAAAAAACAAGCTACAACCATGTTGTGACAGGCTTTAAATGTCAGAATAGTTTATATTAATCCTAGAACTACTAAAGTTTATTAAGGATGGATAGTCAGGTATATACTTTAGGAATATCTTTTTGACAGCTATATGGATGATAGATTGAAAAACTCAAAATCTTTCTAATTTGGTAGGATCCCTGTGTTATAATCAGCTAACATAACTTTCAAGAAACCATAGTTACCACCAATAGTTACCAAACTGATTTTAATTAAGCAAGCTTACTCACACTGATTTGTGAATTACTTATTTTAGAGTCTTTTCAGTTGGCAGATTTTGAGAGGGAGGAAAAGGGAGAGATTATAAGGACACTGAGTCCTTATATGGTGAAAAAAGAAGAAAAAACTGAAGGTAAGGAAAGTATACTTTGCCTAATTCATGAGAAGTAATAAGATTAAAGAAGGCAATGTCTTAAAAGACCTTGCTGATATCATAGTTTTGCTTATGCACACATTTGAGAGTTTTACACTGAAACTTTGCAATTTTTCACTTTCCCACAGACTTAACTTAAATATCTGTTTCAGTGCAAACTTCATGGTCTCAAATTAAAAAAAAAAAATTAAAGTGACATTAGTGATACCTGCATTACTTAAAGAGGCTCTTAAGGGACAGGACACATAGCTCTAGGAGGTAAATGATATTCTGGTATTTTTAAAATCATTGAATTGAATTGTTAAATTAAGGGCATATTTACTTTGTTTGGATATCATAATATGGGTTGTCTGGCTAATACAGTTTGATAAGAGAAACAAATGAAGAGTTTTGTTGTTATTATTGTTTTTCTTAGAGGAAAAGAATTTGTTTCAGCATTTCCTAGAGCAAATGGAGCTATATCAATAGATCATTATAGAGGAGTTCCCACAGGGTATTCAGCAAAGATAAGCAAAGAGGATCCATTTTGGTTTGAGATTTCTAGTCATTGGTTTGAGTCATAGCTAAAAAGTGACTGGTTTTGGATTATCCTAGTTTAAACTTTGGGTTTATGTAGTGGAAAGCACAATTGACTCATTCATCTATTCACTTCCAAGAGAGAAAAAAAGAATGCATAGTAAATAGCTTTTCAAGAGGTCAGTCCCAGAAGTCAGCCTATACTCTGCATAATAGGAGAATGATGTAAGAATCCATTCAAACTAGTCCTTGTTATCACTCTGCCTGTCATGCTGGCTAGGACAATACCCAGATTATGTATTAAAAACAGCTCTGAGTAGAGAACATTCTCCTTAAAATGATAACACTGACAACTAGATTGTTCCAAGAGCATCCTGACATGGTGTTTTTCTTCCTACTCCGTTTTATCCTACCACTTGAGTAGGGAAGAAGAAAATGCAACTTGTTTGTTTCCTTTGCTCCTATTACCAGAAACAGATACCTCATGGCATAACATTTGACAGGCCCTGGAAACATAACTATCCCTGCAAAAGCAGTAACAGCAATAGAGCAAAGTTGCTTTATTTGATAGCTTGGTCAAGATACCTTTTACTCTCAAGAGAACAGGATCACTTAAGAGGTATTTGGCTTTTGCTCCCTTGAGCCTTATTTTTGGCAATAGGATTTCTTTCAGTTGATGCATGTTGGGAATTTAAGACCATGTTAATGCTCTGCCCCTCTAATTACTGCCTTCTCCATTACACACACACACACACACACACACACACACACACACACACACACACACACACATCCATATAGGCTACCATTGTAGTGCCAAATGCAAGCTATTTAAAGATAATTAATGGTTAACACACTTCCTACTGACTGTGTCTTTAAACCCAGGAAAATTCACAGTAACTCCCTTTGCATCTGTCTTCACATTTTGACCAGACCCATCATGCTATTTTTACCACAAATTTCTTTTTTTTTTTTTAATTTTTTTTATTATATATATATATATATATATATATATATACATATATATATATATATATATATTATAATATTATCCCTTGTATTCATTTTTCCAAATTACCCCCCCTCCCTCTATTCCCTCTCCCCGATGACAGGCAATCCCATACATTTTACATGTGTTACAATATAGTCTAGGTACAATACATGTGTGTGAATATCATTTTCTTGTTACACAATAAACATTAGAATCCGAAGGTACATGCAACCTGGGCAGACAGATATTAGTGCTAACAATTTACATTCACTTCCCAGTGTTTCTTCTCTGGGTGTAGCTACCTCTGTCCATCATTGATCAACTGGAAGTGAGTTGGATCTTCTTTATGTTGAAGATTTCCACTTCCATCAGAATACATCCTCATACAGTATTGTTGTTGAAGTGTACAGTGATCTTCTGGTTCTGCTCATTTCACTCAGCATCAGTTGATTTAAGTCTCTCCAGGCCTCTCTGTATTCCTCCTGCTGGTCATTTCTTACAGAGCAATAATATTCCATAACCTTCATATACCACAATTTACCCAACCATTCTCCAACTGATGGACATCCATTCATCTTCCAGTTTCTAGCTACCACAAAAAGAGCTGCCACAAACATTTTGGCACATATATGACTCTTTCCGCTCTTTAGTATTTCTTTGGGATATAATCCCAGTAGTAGCGCTGCTGGGTCAAAGGGTATGCACAGTTTGATAACTTTTTGGGCATAATTCCAGATTGCTCTCCAGAATGGCTGGATTCTTTCGCAACCACAAATTTCTTAAAGCAAAATAGAAACCCTATAAAATTTGTCCTGTCCTTATTTTTCAACTGCATATCTTGTGAGGATATTTAGGTTTAAAGCAACTAAGGAACAATAATAACTCTATGTACATATTATATAGTTTACAAAGCATTTTCCTTTTTTAATAACAGCTTTTTTTAATTTTCAAAATATATGCAAAGATAGTTTTTAACATTCACTCTTGCAAAACCTTACATTCCAAATTTTTCTCCTTTCTTTTCCCCTACTTCCCTCCCCTGGACAGCAAGTAATCCAACATAAATCAAACATAGGCAATTCTTCTAAACATATTTACACAATTATCATGCTGCCCAAGAAAAATCAGATCAAAAAGAAAAAGTAAGAAAGAAAAAAAGCAAGCAAACAATAACAAAAAGGTGAAAATACTGTTGTGATCCTCATTCAGTCCCCATAGTCCTCTCTCTAGATGCAGATGATTCTCTCTATCACAAGTCTATTGGAATTGACCTGACTCATCTCATTGTTGAAAAGAGCCACATCCATCAGAATTGATCATCGAATAACCTTTTTATTGCTGTGTGCAATATTCTCTTAGTTCTACTTACTTCACTTAACATTAGTTCATGTAAGTCTCTCCAGGCCTTTGTGAAGTCATCTTGCTGATCATTTCTTATAGAAAAATAATATTCCATAACTTTCATATACCATAACTTATTCAGCTATTCTCCAACTGATAGGCATCCATTCAAGTTCCTTGCTACCAGAAAAACAGCTGATACAACTATTTTTGCACATATGTATTCTTTTCACTTTTTTATGATGTCTTTGGAATACAGACTCATAGAAATGCTGCAGAGTTGACAGCCCTTTGGGTATAGTTCCAAATTGCTCTCCAGAATGGTTAGATCAGTTCACAACTCCACCAACAGTGTGTTAGTGTCCTATTTTTCCCACATTCCCTTCAACATTTATCATTATCTTCTCCTATCATATTAGCCAATCTGAGAGGTTTGTAGTGGTGGTACCTCAAGAGTTGTTTAATTTGCATTTCACTGTTGAATAGTGATTAGAGCATTTTCCATATGACTAGAAATGGTTTTAATATTTTTATCTGAAAATTGTCTGTTCATATCCTTTGACTATCAACTGGAGAATGACTTGAATTCTTATAAATTTGAATCAATTCTCTATTTATTTTAGAAATTAGGCCTTTATCAGAACCCTTGGATGTAAATTTCTTCCCAGGTTTCTGCTTCCTTGGTTGCATTGATTTTATTTCTACAAAACCTTTTTAATTTAGTATGATCAAAATCATCCATTTTGTATTTCATAATGTTCTCTACTTCTTCTTTGGCTATAAATCCCTTCCTTCTTTACAGACCAGAAAGGTAAACTATACCTAGTTCTCCTAATTTGCTTATAGCATTACACTTTTTTCCTAAATTATGGACCCATTTCAATCTTATCTTGGTATAGGGTGTTAGGTGATGGTCAGTGCTAATTTTTGTCATGCTATTTTTCAATTTTCCCAGCAATTTTTGTCAAATAGTGAGTTCTTATTTCCCAGAAGCTTGAATCTTTGGGTTTATCAAACACTAGATTACTAAAGTCATTAACTATTGTGTCTTGTGAACTTAACCTATTCCATTGATCAACTAGTCTATTTCTTAGCCTGTACTAAATGGTTTTGATAACCACTACTTTATAATATAGTTTTAGGCCTGATAGATCTAGGCCACCTTCATTTGAATTTTTCATTAATTCCCTTGAAATTCTTGAACTTTTGCTTTTCCAGATGAATTTTGTTATTATTTGTATAGCTCTACAAAGTAATTTCTTGGGAATTTGATTAGTATGGCATTGAATAAGTAGATTAATTTAGGTAAAATTGTCATTTTTATTATGTTAGCTTGGTCTGTCCATGAGCACTTGATATTAAATCTAACTTTATTTCTAGAAAGCATTTTGTAAGTGTTTATATATACATATATATGGTTTTGTCTTGACAGAGAGACTACCAAATATTTTATGTTATCTAGTTATTTTAAATGGAATTTCTCTTTGCATCTCTTGCTACTGCACTTTGTTGGTAATATATAGAAATGCCAATGATTTATGTGGATTTATTTTGCATCCTGCAACTTTTTTTTACAATTTTACAAATTGTTTTTAGTTGATTCTCAAGGATTTTCTAAGTATACCATCATATCATCTGCAAAGAGTGATAATTTTGTTTCCTCACTAACTACTCTAATTCCTTTAATTTATTTTCCTTCTCTTATTGCTAAAGCTAGCATTTCTAATACAATATTGAATAGTAATAGTGATAGTGGGCAACCTGGTTTCACCCCTGATCTTTTTGGGAATGCTTCCAATTTATCCGCATTATATATGATGCTAGCTGATGGTTTTAGATAGATGCTACTGAACATTTGAAGGAGAACTCCATTTATTCCTTATGCTCTCTAGTGTTTTTAATAGGAATGGGTTTTGTTCTGGTTTACATTCTCATCAAATACTTGAATAAAATTATAGGTAGTGTGCTTATCAAATTTGTATATGGCAGCACAAAGCTAGAATGGCTAGATAACACTATGGACAATAGAATCAATACCTAAAATAGATTGGAAGTTGTGAAGATCAAATTTAATAAAGTAAAATTAATTATTTCACCTATGTTTAATATATCAACTTCAAATGTGTAAGATAATGTTAGTATTCCTTGTGTCAAGAAACATCATGGGTAGAAAACTCAATTGAAAATGATTTGGAGGTTATAATTAACTGTAAGCTCCATATGTATTAAGATTATAATTTGGCTGCCAAGAATGGTCTTAGACTACATTAAAAGAAGCATAAAATCCAGCACCAAAGCAATGAGGTATATTTTGCTGTGATTAGTTTACAACTGAAGTGTTTTATTCAATTTTAGGTGCTATATTTTTTAAATGGCTTTGACATATTAGAAGATATTCCCAAAAAGTACTTCAATATCAGCTACATGAGAACTACTTGAAGAAATCTTAAATATTAAACTGGAAAAGAGATGATAGTGGCAACATCATAAACTGTTTTCAGATATTTAAATACTTGTCCTGGGGAAGAGGGATTAAATTTGTTCTGCCTGGTCCCAGAGAGCAGAAAATAGGAGCAATGTACAATATAGGCTCAATGTCAAGAAAAACTACCTATCAGTTAAACATAGTGAGTGGGTGAGTTAGTGAATGAGGTCTCCAAGCCAGGGAGTAGGCTCTGGAATGAATTCTTATCCAAGAACAGGTTTGGCCTCTAAAGTAATTTCTAACCATGAGATTATTAATTCTGCTCTTTTAATCTCTCTCTCTTATTTTTCAGATTAGCAAAGTAAAGGATGTTGTAACTTTTGCCCAAGATTACATAATTCAGTGTCTTTTCACTATGCTATATTACAATTTTTCTTATAATTTTTTTTTCTAAGACTTTGTCTGAGAGTGGTAAAAGAGATATAATGATAACTTGAAGAGATCGCAGGGGAGGATATGTTTTTGAAGTACCTAGATAGGAAAATGTATTTGGAGTAAGGAAAATCTGAATTTGAATTTCATCTCAGATATTCACTAGTCACATAATTCACGTACTAGTCACATAATCTTGGGCAGAGTATGTTTTCAGTGATGTTCTATGCCTATGAATTGTGATACACCATAACCTCTTAAGAAAAAAAATTCCAGGTTGCCAAAAAGGCAATGGGAAAATGAATAATGGTATAAGCAAACTGTAGCATATAACTAATGATTGTTTATATTAAGAACAAAAAGTGGCATAAAGTCAATCAACAAGCATTTATTAAGCACTAATCATGTTCCAATCACAGTTATAGGTGCCAGAGATATAAATACAAAATTGAGACAGACTCTTTATCAAGAAGTTTACATTTCACTGAAAAAATACTATATATTCTCAGATAAACAAATGCAATTTAAGCCAAAAAATATTAGTTGATGTGAGGGGGAACTGTATTAACAAATGAGTGTGGAGATAGGATAGGGTGGAAGCAGGAAAAGTTTCTTGAAGGTAGTAAAATTTGAGCTAAACCTTGAGAGTAGGTAGTGATAACAAGATAAAGAGGTGAGGTGGAATAATGTTCTAGGCATGGTGTATAGGCTGGAGATAAGAGATAGAATTTGATTGTGTGATGGAGAAGTAATGTGTAATCATCCCAGAAAGATAATTTTAACTGCAAGTGTGAAGGTCTTGAAGTTACAGAGGAATTTTGCTTTATCCTAGAGACATCAAGAAACCAACCAACCAAGTTCTTAAGTAGAAAGTACTATAGTCAAAAGTAGACTTTAGGAATATCATTTTGGAAGCTGCAGGGAAGATAAACTGAAGAGAAAAGAAACTGGATGCAGAGATACCAATTAAGAGAATATTGTAAAAGTTTAGGTGAGAAACATTGAGTCCCTGAACTAAGAAGTCTGTAGTATTAGTGGAGAAGAGGACAGGTGAAAGAGACTTTGAAATGGCAGATCAACAAGACTTGACAGCTGATTGAATATGAAGAAATGAATGAAAATGAAGATTTGAAGATGACTCATGTTTTTTAACTTGGATAATTAAAAGAAAAATGATGCCCTTGACAGAATTAGAAAAATAGTTGGAGGGATGGATTTAAGAAAAAATATTTTGAGTTCTATGGACATGTTATATTTGATATGTCTATGCCATATTCAGCTGGAAATGTTCAACAGGCAGATTTTGGCTAAAGTATTAAACTGAATACAATTTAGTAAAATTTAGTAGAAATAACTAAAGTCTTATACTTGGGTACAAAAAATCAGTTTCACAAACGTGAAATAGATGAGACATAAATAGATAGCAGGCATTCTGAAAAATAATCTATTTTAGTGAATTGCAAATTCAATATGAGTCAAGGTGAATGGCAGTCAAAAAACTAATATTCTTTTAGGTTGCAATTGAGGGGCATATTATTTAGTAATATAAGAATTCTTCTATAGTATATTCAGTACTAGATTTCACAGTTTTAAAAGGATATTGATAAGCTGGAAGATGTTCAGTAGCCTAGTAGGATGATAAAAATCTTAAATTTATGAAATATGGGAATCAGTTGAAGGAGATAGGCATATTTAGTGAAAAGAAGAGTCATTGAGGACATGAGAGTTATCTATAAGTGTCCGAAGGAATGTAATTTAAAGGAGGGATTAGACTTGTTCTGTTTGGCCTTAAAATCTCCCAAAAGCTCTATGAGGTAAATCATATATGTATGAGACAGGTACTAGTAATCCTTTGTTCAAATGGGCAAACTGAAACTCTCAAAGTTTAAGACATTTGTCTAGGGTTATACTACCAGTAAATGACAATGCTAGAACTCAAACTCAGACCTTTCTTAACATCAGGGTAAATACTCTTTCTACTCAGATATCTCTCAGTGAAGTAGAAGGGGAAAAAAAGATATATCCCAAGGTTCCATCATAATAATTGGAAAAGTACAAAAAGGGGGAGAATGGAAACCTAAGGGCTATTCTTAATATTCAGTGTCCTTTTTTTCCTTTAGAAAAGTAATAGATTGGAAAAAAAAATACCAGAAGTTATAAAACAGAGAAATAGTTAGAGCCCATATTTCCCCATTTGACACCAATCTATCTGAGACCTATCTGAAAAACCAAAGAGATACCAATAATGGCTGTGGGCCAGAGTAAAACATTCTGTTTTGTTATTCTCACCTCATCATTGACTTTCCAGTCACTAAGGTAAAAGCTTCTTTGTCTTTATTTACACAAAGCAGAAATCAAGAGTTTTTGTCACTTTGATTGCAGAATACCAAACTAGAAAATCTCCTGATAGTACTGAAATTCCTTTAGTGACAGAAGAATCATGTCTGGAACACAGAATAGTTATCTGTATTCAGTACATGTTGTACTGTGGACTTAGACAACAAGCCAGGTGAGATTTAGCAATAAAAATTTAATGGGCAAATATGGGCATTGCTATATACAAAGGTGGTTTGTCAGTCCTATTCCACATGCATGCCATCACATTTAATGGTATTTAAAATGTCTTCCATGAGGGAATACCCATAAACCATGGAGTATTCTGAAAATGGAGGTAGATATACAGAAGGAAACAAAATCTAAGTGAAGAAAATAGGAACCAAAATGAAATTTGTGATCTAGAAAATTTCATGAATTGCTTGAATGAGGATTTTTTTTAACGATGTCACTTTTTTTCCATTTAAAAATTTAAGTTTATTGGGGCAGCTAGGTGGCACAGTAGATAGAGCACCAGCCCTGAATTCAGGAGGACCGGAGTTCAAATCTGGCCTCAGACACTTAACACTTCCTAGCTGTGTGACCCTGGGCAAGTCACTTAACCCCAGTCTCAAAAAAAAAAAAATTAAGTTTAGTAGCTGTCATATTTTAGTCTTACAAAAGCAAAATATCAACATAAAATATGATGTAAAAGATACATAGATATTTCTCTCTCCACATATATACACATATATATGTATATATCATCTTTAGCATTATCTCTCATTCTTCTTCCACACTCTACTCTGTATTAATCAGTTTGGCATTAGAAAGTGTTTGTAAGAATATAGAAACTATAATGAAAAAAGAAATTAGAAAACCTGGGTCCCGACTCTAGATCCATACTTGCTAGCTATGTGATAAGGAACATTTTCTTTAAATTTCCCTGAGCCTTGATTTATTTACTCACTGACAAAAAAAAAATAATATCATCTATATACTACTTACCTTATAGGGTTGTTGCAACAACCAAAGGAAAATATGTATCTGAACGTAAATACTATACAAGTATGAGATATTGTCACCTTGAAAATGAATTCTTATAGTTGATTGTGGAGTATCCAAATTCCCAAAGGAAATGTAAAAATTAAAGAAGTAAAGATTTTGCTAAATGGAAGAAATATAAAATTGGCTAAATAGAGTAATTGTGAAGAATTCAGAGAAATATGAGAGATAAATGTATATAGAGAGAAGTAAGCAGAACTCAGAAAACATACACAATGACTACCATGTAAATGGGAAGGATGGGAATAACAACACTAAAACAACTTGAAGACTGCTTAATTATAATAACCCAGGTTTTCCCCACAAAAGAGCTAAGAAAATGTACCTGTGTGGGATGGGTACTAGACCCCTTTCCCAAATTAACTAATCAGAGATATCTTCAGGTACAAGGAGAAAGCAATTTTTTAATCCCTACAGGGAGAGGCCCAGATACACACCTAGGAGCCATTCCAACTCTTGCAATGTGCTACTAAACCTAGCCAGCTTCTGGCTTGTTCAAGTTTTAACAGCAAAAGACCCAAGCCTTTTCATGGGATAGACTAAAAGTATGTAACCCTCCTTGACCAATGGTCACCAATGTTGTCTGCTTCTGATGGGTCATGTAACTTCACTAACTTCTTGCATCCAAGGTTTCAAGGCCTGGGAATAGGGATCAAGGCCTAATCTCATAAACTTGAGAAAACTTCATCCCATGAGTCCCATTCACCTGGAATCAGGGAGACTCATCTTTCTTTCTGAGTTCAAATCTGGCCTCTGACATATAAAGCTGTGTGACTCTGGATAAGTCACTTACTCCTGTTTGCCTCAGTTTCCTCACGTATAAAATGAGCTAGAGAAGGAAATGGCAAACTATAAAGGGCTGAAACTCTGAATAGGTGCACTGGAATCAGACAACCAAGCACTTAAGGCTAATTACCTATTGGACAATACTCTGTTAACATATGGAAAAATGGACATTCTCACTATTCTGTGCTGGCTCAATCTTTTGGTATATACAATTAGGAGGGATTAGGGGGTGGAGTAAGACAAGCCAGAGTCACTTTGGAGGAGAATGAGGAGAAGGGAGGTTGGTGGTGAGCCTCATGGAGTCTTATCCGTCTCCTTTACTTCTCCCCCTAAAGACAAGGACTTTTGCTGATCCTGACTCTGGCTGGTCCTGGTCAATAGGGAGCTAGCTCAGCCATCACAGCAAACTACTTCACTATCTTTGCCACGAAAACTACAGTGTGACAACAAAGAGTCAGACACAACTGAAAACACCTTAACAACAACTCAATCATTTCTGTTACATTTGAATACATTCAAGTTTATTCATCCATTCCACAATTGATGGGAACCCCCTTAGTTTCATTTCTTAACCACCAAAAAATAAATCATCTATAAAGGGCTGAATCTCTGAGTAGATGCACTTGAATAGCTGAGCACTTAAGGCTAATTACCAATTGGATGATAACAAGCATATTAGCATATGCTTGGAGAATGACCCAGCCCACAATCCTGTGCTGGCTAGATCTGTGGGTATATACAGTAAATGAAAGGCATGGGAGGGTGGAGTAGGACAAGAGGGAATCACTCTTGGGCAGTGGAGAGAGAGAAAGGAAGTGAGGGGATTCCTGTGTCCATTCTTCTCATTTCGACCAAGATTAAAGATCAAGGATTTTTGCTGATCCTGACTCCATCTGATTCTGAGGTATCCAGGATGCTAACGCGATCATTACACCATCAAGAAAAAAAAAGTCCTTTTGAACATACAAGTCCTATTCTTTCAGAAATAATTCTAGTAATGCATTTCTGGGTCAAATGATGGGGACATTTTTCTACATTTCCTTCCAGACCTACACACTCATCAGATTTAATAAAGTTGACACAAACAGAAAATGACATATGCTAGAAACTGTCTGTTTTTCCCAGACTTCCCAACATTTGTCATTTTCCTTTTATATAAACTTGGCCTATCTAATAAGTCTGAGGTGGAATGTCAAAGTAGGTTTAGTTTGCATTTCTCTATTTATTGGTGATTTTGGACATTTAAATATGATTAATTATAGTTTGAATACTAAATAAACTTGAAGCTATTTTTAAGAAACAAAATAGATTTTATCTTTTATGGATGAAAATCAGATTATTAATATCAAAAATGAAAGGCAGAAATTCACAAAAATAGGAAAGAGATAAAAATAAATTATTAGAAACTCTTTTGCCTAAATCTGTCAATAAAACTGACAAAGAAAGCAAATATGTACAAAATATGAAATTCTGAATTTAATAGGACAAGAAAAACATAATTTAAATAACCCACTCTTAGAAAAATATTAAATTAAACAAACCCATCCAAAAAATCCTAAAGGAAGAAAAATGCAGGACCACATGGCTCTAAAAATAAATTCTATCAAACATTTAAAGAAAAATGAATTCCCGTTTTATACAAACTGTTTGCAAAAGTAGGAAAACGCGCTTTTACCAAATTTCTTCTCTGATACAAATATAAATTTCAAGTTCATATTCCCCTAAACAAGAGAGTCTAAAAAAGAAAGAAAACTATCTCTAATGAATATTAGTAGTAATTTTTGAACTAAAATATTAGCAAAGAAGCTGAGCAACATATCAAAAAAAATGTATATATGACCAAGTTGGATTTATACCAAGAAACTATCAAGGTAATTAATCATGTTAATAACTAGAACAACAAAGACCACAAAATCATGTCATTAGATACAGAAAAAGTCTTTGATAAAATAAAATATTCATTTATATTTTTATTTTTGTTTTTTTTAATTTTTAAAATTAATTTTATATTTATAACTTTTTTTGAACAAGACATATGCATGATAATTTTTACAGCATTATCCGTTGCACTCACTTCTGTTCCGAATTTTCCCCTCTTTCCCTCCACTCCCTCCCCTAGATGGAAGGCAGTTCCATACATGTTAAGTATATTATAGTATATACTAGATAAAATATATGTGTGCAGAACCGAATTTCTTATTGCACAAGAAGAATTGGATTCAGAAGGTAAAAATAACCTGGGAAGAAAAACAAAAATGTAAACAGTTCACACTCATTTCCCAGTGTTCTTTTTCTGGGTGTAGCTGATTCTGTCCATCATTGATCAATTGGAACTGAATTAGATCTTCTCTTTGTTGAAGATATCCACTTCCATCAGAATACATCCTTATACAGTATTATTTTTGAAGTATATAATGATCTCCTGGTTCTGCTCCTTTCACTCAGCATCAGTCCATGTAAGTCTCTCCAAGCCTCTCTGCATTCATCCTGCTGGTCATTTCTTACAGAACAATAATATTCTATAACATTCATATACTACAATTTACCCAACCATTCTCCAGTTGATGGGCATCCATTCATTTTCCAGTTCCTAGCCACTACAAAAAGGGCTGCCACAAACATTTTGGCACATAAAGGTCCCTTTCCCTTCTTTAGTATTTCTTTGGGATATAAGCCCAGTAGTAGCACTGCTGGATCAAAAGGCATGCACAGTTTGATAACTTTTGGGGCATAATTCCACATTACTCTCCACAATGGTTGGATTCGTTCACAACACCATCAATAATGCATCAGTGTCCCAGTTTTCCCACATCCCCTCCAACATTCATTCATGGTTTTTTCCTGTCATCTTAGCCAATATGATAGGTGTGTAGTGGTATCTCAGAGTTTCTTAATTTGCATTTCTCTGATCAATAGTTATTTGGAACACTCTTTCATATGAGTGGAAATAGTTTCAATTTCATCATCTGAAAATTGTCTGTTCATATCCTTTGATCATTTATCAATTGGAGAATCGCTTGATTTCTTTATTAGAGTCAGTTCTTTATATATTTTGGAAATGGTGCCATTATCAGAACTTTTAACTGTAAAAATGTTTTCCCAGTTTGTTACTTCATTTCTAACCTTGTTTGCATTAGTTTTGTTTGTACAAAAGCTTTTTAATTTGATGTAATCAAAATTTTCTATTTTGTGATTAATAATGATCTCTAATTCTCCTTTGGTCACAAATTCCTTTCTCCTCCACAAGTCTGAGAGGTAAACTATCCTATGTTCCTCTAATTTATTTATGATCTCATTCTTTATGCCTAAATCATGGACCCATTTTGATCTTATCTTGGTATGTGGTGTTAAGTGTGGGTCCATGCCTAATTTCTGCCATACTAATTTCCAATTCTCCCAGCAGTTTTTGTCAAATAATGAATTCTTATCCCAAAGATAAGTGGGATCTTTGGGTTTGTCAAACACTAGATTGCTATAGTTGTTCACTATTTTGTCCTGTGAACCTAACCTATTCCACTGATCAACTAGTCTATTTCTTAGCCAACACCAAATGGTTTTGTGACTGCTGCTTTATAATATAGTTTTAGGTCAGGTACAGCTAGGGTATCTTCATTTGATTTTTTTTTTTCATTAATTTCCTTGAAATTCTCAACTTTTTGTTCTTCCATATGAATTTTGTTGTTATTTTTCTATGTCATTAAAATAGTTTCTTGGAAGTCTGATTGGTATAGCACTAAATAAATAGATTAGTTTAGGGAGTATTGTCATCTTTATTATATTTGCTCGCCCTATCCAAGAGCACTTAATGTTTTTCCAATTATTTAAATCTGACTTTATTTTTGTGGCAAGTGTTTTGTAATTTTGCTCATGTAATTCCTGACTTTCCTTTGGTAGATTCCCAAATATTTTATACTATTGACAGTTATTTTGAATGGAATTTCTCTTTATATCTCTTACTGTTGGATTTTGTTGGTGACATATAAAAATGCTGAGGATTTATGTGGATTTATTTTGTATCCTGCAACTTTGCTAAAGTTGTGAATTATTTCTAAATAGCTTTTTAGTAGAATCTCTGGAGTTCTCTAAGTATATCATCATATTATCTGCAAAGAGTGATAGTTTGATTTCCTCATTACCTACTCTAATTCCTTTAATTTCTTTCTCTACTCTAATTGCTGAGGCTAGCATTTCTAATACAATATTGAATAGTAATGGTGATAGTAGGCAACTTTGTTTTACTCCTGATCTTATTGGGAAAGGTTCCAATTTATCTCTATTACATATGATGCTTGTTGATGGTTTTAAATATATGCTCCTGACTATTTTAAGGAATAGTTCATTTATTCCTATACTCTCAAGTGTTTTTATTAGGAATGGATGTTGGATATTGTCAAGTGCTTTTTCTGCATCTATTGAGATAATCACATGGTATTTGTTAATTTGGTTATTGATATAGTTGATTATGCTAATATTTTTCCTAATATTGAACCAGCCCTTTATTCCTGGTATAAATCCTACTTAGTCATAGTATATTATCTTGGGGATGATTTTCTGTAATCTTTCTGCTAATATTTTATTTAAGATTTTAGCATCAATATTTATTAGGGAACATTTATATTTTTAAAAAAATTAAAAGTCTTGGTGCAATTTTACTGTGCTTAAACCAAGAACTAACATTATATACAAAGGAGATAAACTTGAATCCTTCCTAGATTGGGGTAAAGAAAAGATGTCAATTGTCACCACTCTCATTTGACATAGTGCTAATAATGCTAGATTTAGTAATAAACTAAGAAAAAGAAATTGAGAGAATAAGTAGAGACAAATAGAAAATAATCATTTTTGGAAATGATTTGTGGAGTATTTAAAACAAACCAAACAAAAACTGGATCCTCTAATTTATACACAAGTATTGCTATAGGCCACATTTTGACTTAGTTTTAAAATGTGATCTTATTTCTATTTTATTGTATTTCTATTTGTTTTGTCAAATATTTTCCAAATACATTTTAATCTTATTGAGAGTCACTTGGGAATTTATAAAAAGCATGTGACCAGCATCCTGCATGCCTGACAGCTCTCTGAATTATAGAACCCTCAAAACTCATCTAAAATTTATTGAATTCAGCAAAATTATAGGGTACAAAATGCACACAAACACTAGCATTTCTATATATTTTCAACAAAACCCAGGAGGAAGAGGGAAAATATCTTAAAAATTCAGAATTTACACATGCAAAAATTTTTTTAAAACAAATATAAGATGCTTTTTTACAGAAATAAAGACAGACCTAAATATTGAGATACTGATTTTAAGCTTAGATTTAGGCCATACCAATATGATAAAAGTGCAAGTGTATCCTAGATTAATTTACTTTTTCAAATACATACCAATCAAAATATAAAAGAATAAATTTATAGAGCTTAAAAATAATAAAATCTACCTACAGGAATAAAAATGTCAAGAATCTAAAGGGAATCATGAAACAATGTTAAACAATTATTTCAAAAAATACAATAAAACTATAATCATAAAACATTATTTGATATCACTTAAAAATTTTGAGAGGTTGATCTGTGGGACAGATTAGTTATACAACAAACAGAAATAAATTGACCTTGTATCTTTTTCTTTAATAAATCCAAAGATCTCAGTTAGTGGGGAAAAACTCACTCTTTGACAAAAACTATTGAGAAAGTTTGAAAGCACTTTTTTAGACCTTATACCATATATCAAATATTAGATCTTGCACCATCTATCAAATAAGAGTTCCTAATAGCTATATGGATTATACATAAAAGGTCAAACTATAAATTAAGTGGGAGAATTTACCATTAAAATCTATGTATAAGTGCAGAGTTCATGAAAAATTATTGATCTCCCTGACCAACTTTAAGTGCCATCTTTTACTGGGAGTCTTCCCCAGTATCTTTTAATTCTATTGTCTTTCTTCTGGAAAAATCTTTTTTATATATAATCCTATATGGAGATTGCTTTGTATTTATGTTTGAGTGTGATTTCCTCCTTGAATTGTGAGCTCTATAAGGGCAGGGACTAGCTTTTATTTTTTAATAACACTTAGGAGAGTGTCTCACCTATAGTAAACAATTAATAAATGTTTGGTTGTTTGATAAAAACATTGATTTGTTTTTATCGATGTTTGATAAAAACAAGAGGAAATGGATAATTTTGATTACATAAAATTGAAAAGTATTTTCACAAAGAAAGCCACTGCAACAAATAATTAGAAAAAAATAGACAGAATGTTTGTTTAAAAAAGATGTAATTTCTAAGACATATAAGGAACTGATTTAAAATAGGTGAAATAAGGGTCATCTGAAGGTAATATATTATGAAATAGCTATTTTCTGATAGGTAACCATGTAAACATCTCCAAATCAACAGATGCTTTTGCCTTTGATGAGGACAGCAGCAATGATGAATTCTCTCCAGAACAGATACGAAGTGAAGACTCACAGGGGTCTAATAGTTTCCTACCTGACACAAAAGCCACAGAGCCCTCTTCAACTGTCCGATCAGAAACAACTCAGGTAATTGAACACAATTTAGGTCTCCAAACCTGTGTTACTGTCTTTACCATAAGGAAAAATACTCCAGAATTTCTCTTGGCTGAAAATAAATATCTGTCAAAAATTCATTTTAGGTGTCTTTGGCATTTCTCTTGATGTGATTTAAAATAACTAATTTTCCTCATGCATTTTGCAGGCCAATTTGATAGTAGCAAAATTTGATTCCACACTACTGAATGCTCAAAAAATAGTTCTATCACATGTATAAAGTTATTGTGTAATTTAAAAGTTAACTTCCAAATTAACTTTCCTATTCTACCTTTAGTTAGTAGTAATATTATCCCTATTATGCAGATAAAGAAAGCAAATAACAAGGAAAGTTTAGGTGATTTTTCCATAGCTAGCAGCCTAGATTCAAACTCAGGATCACTCTTCCTATTACTCTACCTCTTACCCCCTAAGAAAAAAAAGTAATGCTCTTTTTGTCTTACTTCCATACTTGTCTTTTTTGTCTTATGTCCATAAGGAGAACTAGAGAAATGAAAGTAAAAAAAAAAAAAATGTAAGGTGAAGCCCTAACAAGTTACCTGAAAGGGTAGCATGTGGAAAGATATTCTATAATATGGAGTAAGATAGAATACTTTTTGCATATTTCAAACTATCCTGGCTTTTCTTGGGCTTCAAGGTCTCCTTGGCTTCATCTCCTCAGTTCCTCTCTCCCAACTTAATGCATAGCATCCCTACTATGAATAATGTCTTTCAAACCTATCTCAGAATCAAGTTGTCTTGCAATTTTCATGAGGGTCCTGTCATCTCTGGGGATCTGGGCCTAGATCAAGGCCCATCACATAACTATGAAGCATCATTGTATAATAAGAGCATTCAATTCTAAATTAGAAAAAAACAGGTTCAAATTTTAATTCTAATATTGCTTTTAGAACAAAGACGAGTCACTTCACCTCTTAGGACCTCAGTTATTTTTTGTTTTATAGATTTAAAAAATCTCAAGTTGTAAGTGATTGAGGGATTAAAGGCTGATGAATATGGAAGAAGAAAGAAGAGGAGGAGAATGAGAAAGTAAAGAAGGAGGAGGGGAAGAAGAAAAGAAGGAGGAGGGGGAAAGAAAAAAAAGAATATTGCATTTTCCTAAAAAAATAGATACTTAGTTAGCTGAAGGATCATCTAAGTCTAAAGCTAGAAGTGTTGGATACTATAGTTGTCTTTGATAAGTTAAATCTAACAGAAAAGAGGAACCACCTAGAAGCAGAGAATCAGGGAATTTGTCTAGCATCTTGAATAGTTTGGTTGAGATAACATACCCATTGAGATATTAGTCAAGAACATTGTGAATCAACTCATCTCAGTAGCACCTTTTCAATACTCAATACAGAAATCTCATTCGTTAAAGAATTTTTTAAACAATTACTGAAGAATTAAGGACATGGGAGTTTATAATTCTAGTATTATTCAGCTTTTCAACAAGCATTTATTATATTTATTATATGCCAGGTACAGTGTTATCCCCAGTTCACTGGGGATAGAGAGTCCTAAGGAATTCCTTCTAATGTAAGAAACAGCGTAAAAACAATATTTATAAGCAAGATGTACTGGGAATTATCCTGAACACATGGCATGGCTTTTCCTCACTCTTATTCTTCCCTGACAGGTTTCCGTGTGCCCACTCCTGTTTTTCTTTGCCAGATTTCTGTTTAAGTGTATGACTATTTTCACCACAGATACTAAATATATTTCTGTAAGAATATGATACAGGTTTGTAGGTGGACTATAATGGTTTTATCCTTTCTATATTTGTTTTATACCTTTTTATGTAACTTCTAGGAAGTGATTTAGAAAGTATGTGAAATCATGCAAAAGCATTTAAACAAACATGAACAGTTCATTTTTACTACTCAACTCTAAGCTACAAACCTGTCATTCCATCTACATAGTCAGTCCCACATGCACCAAAACATATAAACAAACATGTGTCTTCTTTCTTCTCATTGTTTCCCCCTTTTCCCATTCTCAAGATCCAGAGTCTCCAGTTCCCTTTATATCCATTTGAATCCAACAGCTTTCAGGCAGGTTTACACTCATAATGCTTAATGTAAACTCCTTAGGGGAAAAATATGAAAACCTAGGATTAGGTTAGATTAGAATTGGAAGTAGGAGATCATTATATTTCTTCTTCCTCACTAATAAAATTATTTTTTTTTCAGGATCTTACTTCTGGCTCAGAAAATGATAGAAATGAACCAGTGTCACATCCCATCAACCAATCAGACAACATGAAGCAGGTGAATGGCCCATTGACCTCACCCATCCCTGTGCCTGCTGTGGTGAAGGTACAGAAATACACGTAACAGCTAAATCCAGTCTTACTGCCAATCTGTTGGGTCACACTCAGCCCACAGGGTAAAGTAATAAAGTTCTGAGTCTAATTATCTGAATCATGTCTGAGTTCATGAAAGATGTTACAGATAGGAATATTATATTCTATTTGAATTTCACTAGATGTATTCCAAGAACCCTCCAAGAGTCTATGATTCTAAGAAAAATTTTCTCCATCAAGATGATTTCTCAAAATGAAAGAATCCTTTCTGATAATTTCCCTTGTTCCTGAGAGTGCATGTATTAACCAAGGAAACAGTTTGGAAAATTACAGGGTTCATATTAATTATTAAATCCAAAAGGAAAAAACTATTACTGGATATTGAGGTTAGTAAAACCATGGAATAACAGAATAATAATATTGATTATATCCAGTGAAAAGATTTCCATGGCTAGTTCCTAAAAATTCCTAAATTCAGGTGAATTTAATCAATTTGCTAAGTGCTAATGAATAATACAAAAAATACAAGAAGAAAAGATTACTGTTAACTAGAGTGATCAAGGAAGACTTCAATAAAATTCAGTCTTCCTCTAGTCAAAAAGATTGAGTAATTGATAAAGAGAGGTGAAAGGGAGGTATTGCTGCTCTTCTTTGTAAAAACCATTAAAATAAAAAACACAAACAAAAAAGGAAATACAGAACCTCCGGGCTGATCGCTCTTACTGTAGTTACTGAGTTCTGTGGATGTGAATCTAGGAAGGGAGAGTCAGATGGCTGAGCTATGGGGCTCTGAAGATATGGTATTCCTAGCTGGATTTCACTAGGAAAGCTAAGTATGTTTTTAGTGATTGTCACTATCCTTATATAAACTTAATTTGTCAATTCAGTTGCTACAAATAATTAAATAACTTTTTTTAAAAAACTATGGACTTAATTATTAACAAAAACAAAATAAACACAAATCTTAACTCATGAATTCTTAGCCTTTGAAAAGACAGAACCAAATAAATAACAAACAACAACAAAAAAGCAAAGAATGTTTTTCAAGCCCATTGGGTTCCATTAATCCTGAATTTATTTTCATGTTTTGCTTGTCTCCTCTCCTCTTCTCTTATCTTTGCCTGCCTTCTCTCTTTCCACCATTTTCCTTTCTTTTTTTTCACTTCCTTTCATAAATATATATATATATATATATTTTTTTTAATTTTATTTTTTTATTCATTTTTCCAAATTGTCCCCTCCCTCCCTCCACTCCCTCCCCCCGATGACAGGTAATCCCATACATTTTACATGTGTTAGAATATAACCTAGATAATTCAATATATGTGTGTAAATACCATTTTCTTGTTGCACATTAATTATTAGCTTCCAAAGGAATAAGTAACCTGGGTAGATAAACATTAGTGCTAACAATTTACATTCACTTCCCAGTGTTCCTTCTCTGGGTGTAGTTATTTCTGTCCATCATTGATCAACTGGAAGTGAGTTGGATCTTCTTTATGTTGAAGATTTCCACTTCCATCAGAATACATCCTCATACAGTATTGTTGTTGAAGTTTATAGTGATCTTCTGGTTCTGCTCATTTCACTCAGCAATAGTTGATGTAAGTCTCTCCAAGCCTCTCTGTATTCCTCCTGCTGGTCATTTCTTACAGAGCAATAATATTCCATAACCTTCATATACCATAATTTACCCAACCATTCTCCAATTGATGGACATCCATTCAACTTCCAGTTTCTAGCTACAACAAAAAGAGCTGCCACAAATATTTTGGCACATACAGGTCCCTTTCCGCTCTTTAGCATTTCTTTGGGATATAATCCTAATAACAGCAATGCTGGGTCAAAGGGTAGGCACAGTTTGATAACTTTTTGGGCATAGTTCCAAATTGCTCTCCAGAATGGCTGGATTCTTTCACAACTCCACCAACAATGTATAAGTGTCCCAGTTTTCCCACATCCCCTCCAACATTCATCATTATTTGTTCCCGTCATCTTAGCCAATCTGACAGGTGTGTAGTGGTATCTCAGAGTTGTCTTAATTTGCATTTCTCTGATCAGTAGTGATTTGGAACACTCTTTCATATGAGTGGAAATAGTTTCAATTTCATCATCTGAGAATTGTCTGTTCATATCCCTTGACAATTTATCAATTGGAGAATGGTTTGGTTTCCTATAAATTAGGGTCAGTTCTCTATATATTTTGGAAATGAGACCTTTGTCAGAACCTTTACTTTTAAAAATATTTTCCCAATTTGTTACTTCCCTTCTAATCTTGTTTGCATTAGTATTGTTTGTACAGAAACTTTTTAGTTTGATGTAATCAAAATCTTCTATTTTGTGATCAATAATGATCTCTAGTTCTCCTCTGGTCATAGATTCCTTCCTCCTCCACAGGTCTGAGAGATAGACTATTCTCTGTTCCTCTAATCTATTTATGATCTCATTCCTTATGCCTAAATCATGGACCCATTTTGATCTTATCTTGGTATATGGTGTTAAGTGTGGATCCATATCTAATTTCTGCCATACTAATTTCTAGTTTTCCCAACAGTTTTTTCTGAATAATGAATTTTTGTCCCTAATGTTGGTATCTTTGGGTTTGTCAAAGATTAGATTGCTATAGATGTACCCTTTTTTGTCCTTTGTATCTAATCTGTTCCACTGATTGACCGGTCTATTTCTTAGCCAGTACCAAATGGTTTTGGTGACTGCTGCTATATAATATAGCTTTAGATCAGGTACACTTAGACCACCTTCCTCTGAGTTTTTTTTTCATTAGTTCCCTTGCAATTCTCGACCTTTTATTCTTCCATATGAATTTTGTTGTTATTTTTTCTAGGTAATTAAAATAGTTTCTTGGGAGTCTGATTGGTATAGCACTAAATAAATAGATTAGTTTGGGGAGTATTGTCATCTTTATTATATTCTCTTGGCCTATCCAAGAGCACTGAATGTCTTTCCAATTATTTAAATCTGACTTCATTTTTTTGGCAAGTGTTTTGTAATTTTTCTCATATAATTCCTGACTATTCTTTGGTAGATGGATTCTCAAATACTTTATACTCTCAACATTTGTTTGGAATGGAATTTCTCTTTGTATCTCTTGCTGTTGCGTTTTGTTGGTGATATATAAGAATGCTGAGGATTTATGTGGATTTATTTTGTATCCTGCCACTTTGCTAAAATTCTGAATTATTTCTTATAGCTTTTTAGCAGAGTCTTTGGGGTTCTCTAAGTATACCATCATGTCATCTGCAAAGAGTGATAGTTTGATTTCCTCATTTCCTACTCTAATTCCTTGAATCTCTTTCTCAGCTCTTATTGCTGAGGCTAGCGTTTCTAGTACTATATTGAATAGTAATGATTATAGTGGGCAACCTTGTTTCACTCCTGATCTTACTGGGAAAGGTTGCAGTTTATTTCTATTGCATATTATGCTTACTGACAGTCTTAAATATATGCTCCTGATTATTCTAAGGAATAATCCATTTATTCCTAAACTCTCAAGAGTTTTTAGTAGGAATGGATGTTGGATTTTGTCAAATGCTTTTTCTGCATCTATTGAGATGATCATATGGTTTTTATTAATTTGATTATTAGTATGGTCAATTATACTAATAGTTTTCCTAATATTAAACCAGCCCTGCATTCCTGGTATGAATCCTACTTGATCATAGTGTATTATCCTGGGGATGATTTTCTGAAGTCTTTTTGCTAATATCTTATTTAAGATTTTAGCATCAATATTCATTAAGGAAATTGGTCTATAATTTTCTTTCTCAGTTTTCGATCGACCTGGTTTAGGTATCAGTACCATGTCTGTGTCATAAAAGGAGTTTGGTAGGACTCCTTCATCCCCTATTTTTTCAAATAGTTTATATAACATTGGGGCTAATTGTTCTTTAAATGTATGGTAGAATTCACATGTAAATCCATCTGGTCCTGGGGATTTTTTCCTGGGGAGTTGATTAATAGCTTGTTCTATTTCTTTTTCTGAAATGGGACTATTTAAGCAATTTATTTCCTCCTCTGTTAATCTAGGAAGCCTATATTTTTGGAGGAAGTCATCCATTTCACTTAAGTTATCAAATTTATTGGCATAAAGTTGGGCAAAGTAACTCCTTATTATTTCTCTAATTTCCTCTTCATTGGTGGAAAGATCCCCCTTTTCATTTGTAAGACTATCAATTTGATTTTCCTCTTACTTTTTTTTGATCAAATTTACCAAAGGTTTATCTATTTTATTGGCTTTTTCATAAAACCAACTCTTGGTTTTATTTATTAATTCAATAGTTTTTTTTTACTTTCAATATTATTGATTTCTCCTTTTAATTTTTGTATTTCAAGTTTAATTTTTGGTTGGGGGTTTTTAATTTGGTCTTTTTCTAGCCTTTTAAGTTGCAAGCCCAATTCGTTAATCTTCTCTTTCTCTATTTTCTTCAAATAAGCCTCTAAAGATATAAAATTTCCCCTTATTACTGCTTTAGCTGCATCCCACAGATTTTGGTATGATGTCTCATCATTGTCATTATCTTGGGTGAAATTATTAATTGTTTCTATAATTTGCTGTTTCACCCAATCATTCTTTAAGATGAGATTATTCAGTTTCCAATTACTTTTTGGTCTATTTACCCCTAACTTTTTACTGAATGTAGCTTCTATTGCATTGTGGTCTGAGAAGAAGGCATTTATTATTTCTGCCTTCCTACATTTAATTTTGAGATCTTTATGTCCTAATATATGGTCAATTTTTGTATAGGATCCATGAACTGCTGAGAAGAAAGTATATTCCTTTCTATTGCCATTCAGTTTTCTCCAAAGGTCTATCATACCTAGTTTTTCTAATGTTCTATTTACTTTTTTAATTTCTTTCTTATTTGTTTTGTGGTTTGATTTTGTCTAAATCTGAGAGTGCAAGGTTGAGATCTCCCACTATTATAGTTTTACTGTCTATTTCTTCTTGCAGTTCTCTTAACTTTTCCTTTAGAAAGTTAGATGCTATACCACTTGGTGCATATATGTTTAGTATTGATATGGCTTCATTATTTATGCTACCTTTCAGCAGGATATAGTTTCCTTCCTTATCTTTTTTAACGAGATCTACTTCTGCTTTTGCTTGATCTGAGATAAGGATAGCTACCCCTGCTTTTTTGGCTTTACCTGAAGCATAATAGATTCTGCTCCAACCTTTTACCTTTACTCTATATGTATCTCCCTGCTTTAAGTGTGTTTCCTGTAAACAACATATTGTAGGGTTCTGATTTTTGATCCAGTCTGCTATCCGTCTCCATTTGATGGGAGTGTTCATCCCATTCACATTTACACTTAAAATTACTAATTCTGTATTTCCTGCCATCATATTATCCCCAGATTATGCTTTTTCCCTTGACCCCCCTGAACCCCTTCCCCAATATTTAATTTATAGACCCCCCCTTGGGACGCACAGCCCTCCCTTTTTTTTTTTTTTTTAGTATCCCTCCCCCCTCCCTCCAAGTCCCTTCACTTATTCTCCTTTTCCTTTTCCCTTTTCCTCTCCCCCCTTTTAATGAGGTGAGAGAAAATTCTCTGAAAAACAAATATGTTAATTATTTACTCTTTGAGCCTCTCCTGATGAGAGTAAGATTCACACAATGATTCTCCCCCTCACTAAGTTCCCTCAGATATGGTGTATTTTCTATGCCTCTTCCTGGGATGTAGTTTCCCTCTTTTTATCACTCTCTCCCCTTTTTCTGATATTACCCCCTTCCCTTTACTACACCCCCTCCTTTTTTTTTTCTTTTATATCAGTAAAATCTAATTATCCATGCGTACTTTCTATATACCCACAACAGAGATATAATTCTCAAGGGTTCTGTGTACCTTTTTCTGTTTCTCTTCAATCTTGTGGATGTAGATCAAAATTTTTGTTTAAGTCTGGTTTTTTTCTTAGAAACATATGGAATTCCTCTATTTCATTGAATGACCATCTTCTTCCATGGAAAAAGATGCTAAACTTAGCTGGGTAGTTTATTCTTGGTTGCAATCCTTGATCTTTTGCCTTTTGGAATATCAGGTTCCAGGCCCTTCTATCTTTTAATGTGGAGGCAGCCAGATCTTGTGTGACCCTTATTGTGGCACCTTGGTATTTAAATTGTTTTTTTCTAGCTGCTTGCAGGATTTTTTCCTTTGTGTGGTAATTCTGCAGCTTAGCCACAATATTCTGTGTTGTTCTTTTTTTAGGGTCTATTTCAGAAGGAGTTCGATGAATTCTTTCAACATCTACTTTCCCCTCTGTTTCTATTATCTCTGGACAGTTCTCTTTGATAATTTCCTATAAAATAGAATCTAGGCTCTTTTTTTGGTCATAGTTTTCGGGAAGTCCAATAATCTGCAGATTATCTTTCCTAGATCTATTTTCCAGGTCTATAGATTTTCCCAGTAAGTATTTGACGTTATTCTCCAGCTTTTCATTTTTTTTTGTTTGACTGATTCTTGGGTTCTCAATGAATCATTCATTTCTATTTGTTCCATCCTGAATTTTAAGGAGTTATTTTCTTCTTTCACAGTTTTTAGTTCTTTTTGTAAATGCCCAATTTCGTTTTTAAATGAGTTATTTTGCTCTATTGAATTTTTTTCCATTTCCCTAATTTTTTTTGAGAATTATTTTCTTTTTCCAATTCAGAAATCCTATTTTCTTGAGACTTTTTTATCTTCTCCAATTCAGAAATCCTACTTTCCTGTGATTTTTTTACCTTTTCTAATTCACTAATTTTGTTTCCCTGCATCTCCTGTGAATTCTTTATTTTTTCCAACTCCAATTTCAGAACGTTGTTATTCTCTATCATAGCTTCTCTTTCCTTTCCCCATTTTTCTTCAAACTCTCTTAGCTTTTTAATAGTCTCTTCTAGGAGAGAGTTATGTGATGGGGGGCAGGAATCGTTCCCCTTTAGGTTGTTATCTGCTGACTCTCTGCTGTTAACTTCCTCGGGGTTGGATACCCGCTCTTTCTCTGTGTAGAATGAGTCAATGTTTTTTTTTTTTTTTTTTGCTTTTTGCTCATACTTAAAAAATCTTTTGGAGTCTGTCCCTGGGGTAGGAAATTATTTATTTATTTCTTTACCAGCTTCCTCCCAGACCGGATGGATGCAGCAGCCCCTGCGCCTGAGCTAAGAGAGAGCTCTGGGAGAGAGTTCCCCACCCCCTCCCTGGAAGTGCCTCACAGGTGATCAGCACTGCTGTGCTTTGAGGGCGCTGTGTTCTAGCGGCTTCCCTGAGGTTTGAGACGGAACAGTAAAGGCGACTCAAAGCCTAGCCTATGCATCCCGGTGGGGCGTGGAGGTCAGCAGCAGGTGACGTGAAAAGCCCCTGCACTCAAACTGGAAGTGTCTGCCAGAAACTACGGTCCCTAGTTCAAAGGTTCCGCTTCTCTGGGACTTCCCAGGGCTGAATTCCACAGCCTCCAGCCAAGCCAGGCACTATGAGCTACCGCCCCGCCCACTTTTCAATCTCTTAACTACCCCCAGGTAAAAGCCTGGATTGCCTATGTTGGCCACACCCACAGTGCCGAGATCTGCTGAGTCACCCCCCGGGATCCGGGAAGATCTAATCTGGTTTTAAAATTTAAGTTGGCTTGATTTCTCTTCTGAACTGCTGTATTATAAGCAGAGAAGAGCTAACAGCCTGTGCCAGATTCCTCTATCTCAGTGGCTTCTCTTGTCCCAGAGCCCTCCCCAGCACAATCGGCACAGTGTGCCACTACCCCACTATCTGTGCTGGCCTTTCTTCTTCCTCCCCTGGGAGCTGACCTTTCCTGTTGAAACTCCAGATTCTCTTCAGCTGGTAAGTCGTGCTTCCAGTCCTTGTGGATTCTATCAGTCCAGCGCTATTTCTGAGGCTGATTATATCTAGTTGGTTGTGAGGGAAGAAAGGAGCTTACACAGTCGCATGTATCTTCTCTGCCATCTTGGCTCCGCCCCATATATATATAGTTTTGATAGTACTGATTTTGCTCTGCATTTTCACTTTTCCTTAGGTGGTCCATATTTATCATTTTGTGACACTGCAATATTCCAGTATGCTAAAATTCTCTCTCAGGCTCTGGTAACTCTCTTAAATTTTTAAATTATAAAAATGTCATTATCTTCATAGGTGAAGAAAATTACCATACTGTTAAAATCACAAATTTTCAACATAACATAATATGCAAGAATATGTTCAGTACTAATTGAACTGTAGTTTAATTGCTAGGTGCTTTACTATCTGTGTTAGCACAGCTAGACCTGTTTCCTCATCTGTAAAGCAAAGAGATTAGACTAGGTGGACTTCAAATTCTCTTCCAGCTCCAGCTCTGTAATCTTATAATCCATGTTAAACACTTAGATCCTTTCTAATTTATCTGCTTGCAGTTACAGCTAGATGGCACCAGAACACTGGACCTGGAATCAGGAAAACTCATCTTTCTGATTTCAAATAGGCCTCAGACACTTACTAGCTGTGTAGCCCTGAATAAATCACTTAACCCCCATATTTGCCTCAATTTTCTCATCTCTAAAATGAATTGGATAATGAATTGGCAAACCAAAAATTAAATCTTTGCTGAGAAAGCCTCAAATGGAGTCATAAAGAATAGGACTGAAACAACTGAATAATAGTAAGGTGACTATGAATATTTTTTGTAAAGATAAAGGCACTGATCTCACTCCCATGTTCCTCTACTTCTAATATGATGTTCCATTTCTTTTGTAAATCTTGAATTAATTTGAATCTTACTTTGATATATGATGTGAGATTAACATCTCTATATAAAAAAAATCTCTATACAAAAATTCTGCTGGACTACTTTCCAATTTTCCCAGCAGTTGATAAATAATGCATCTAAACCTGAGGAACTGGACTCTTTGCATTTATCAATCATGATTATCTTATGTTTGTTTTCATTTATATATTGTAAGTCTAATGTATTTCATTGGATGACTTCTATTTTTAAACCAGTGCCAAAAGTTTTAGTGATTACTGCTTTATTATTGTTTTAATTAATTTTAGTTGACTCTTTGAAAGTCTAGATAAACTATCAAATTGATAGAAAATGATAGAAAATTGATAGAAAATTCCCCTCTTTTCCTATGTTTATTCCATTGATTTCTTTTTCATGATTTTTTGTTAAAGCTAGCATTTCTGGAAAGGAAGGGAGGGAGGGAGAGGGGGAAAGGAGGAAGGAAGGGAGGGAAAGAAAGAAAAAGCAAGAAAGAAGGGAGGGAGAAAGGAAGAAAAATTGACATCAGCAAAATAAATGCCCATCAACAGCAAGAGATACAAAGAGAAATTCCATTCCAAACAAATGTTGAGAGTATAAAATATTTGGGAATCCATCTACCAAAGAAAAGTCAGGAATTATATGAGAAAAATTACAAAACACTTGCCACAAAAATAAAATCAGATTTAAATAATTGGAAAGACATTCAGTGCTCTTGGATAGGCCGAGCGAATATAATAAAGATGACAATACTCCCCAAACTAATCTATTTATTTAGTGCTATACCAATCAGACTCCCAAGAAACTATTTTAATGACCTAGAAAAAATAACAACAAAATTCATATGGAAGAATAAAAGGTCAAGAATTGCAAGGGAACTAATGAAAAAAACCTCAGAGGAAGGTGGTCTAAGTGTACCTGATCTAAAGCTATATTATATAGCAGCAGTCACCAAAACCATTTGGTATTGGCTAAGAAATAGACCGGTAGATCAGTGGAACAGATTAGATACAAAGGACAAAAAAGGGTACATCTATAGCAATCTAATCTTTGACAAACCCAAAAATTCCAACATTAGGGATAAAAATTCATTATTCGGAAAAAACTGTTGGGAAAACTGGAAATTAGTATGGCAGAAATTAGATATGGATCCACACTTAACACCATATACCAAGATAAGATCAAAATGGGTCCATGATTTAGGCATAAAGAGGGAGATAATAAATAGATTAGAGGAACAGAGGATAATCTACCTCTCAGACTTGTGGAGGAGGAAGGAATTTATGACCAGAGGAGAACTAGAGATCATTATTGATCACAAAATAGAAGATTTTGATTACATCAAACTAAAAAGTTTCTGTACAAATAATACTAATGCAAACAAGATTAGAAGGGAAGTAACAAATTGGGAAAATATTTTTAAAAACAAAGGTTCTGACAAAGGTCTCATTTCCAAAATATATAGAGAACTGACCCTAATTTATAAGAAACCGAACCATTCTCCAATTGATAAATGGTCAAAGGATATGAACAGACAATTCTCAGAGGAAGAAATTGAAACTATATCCACTCACATGAAAGAGTGTTCCAAATCACTACTGATCAGAGAAATGCAAATTAAGACCACTCTGAGATACCACTACACACCTGTCAGATTGGCTAAGATGACAGGAACAAATAATGACAAATGTTGGAGGGGATGTGGGGAAATTGGGACACTAATACATTGCTGGTGGAGTTGTGAAAGAATCCAGCCATTCTGGAGAGCAATCTGGAATTATGCCCAAAAAGTTATCAAACTGTGCATACCCTTTGACCCAGCAGCGCTACTACTGGGATTATATCCCAAAGAAATACTAAAGAGCGGAAAGA